>NW_017731403.1:404268-481899 GCF_001890085.2 Hipposideros armiger
GCTTCTGGTGCCTTCTCTCCCTTGGACTGGCCACACAATGGAACTCTTTGTGTTTCCAATGGAGGTAGCAGCCTCTTGGAGTGATGCAGATACAGACTGACTGGCCAGCGTAGTGGTTGGGAATGCGACTATGGTGGTCATGTGGTTTATGACTCATCAGTGGAATGACTTCAGTAAGTTATTTAAGCTCTTTAAGCCTCTGGGGGTACGGAGAGTAATAGTACCTACCTCACAGGGTTTTCATGAAAATGCACACATGTGCTTAGCATAGTGCCTGATACATAGGAAGCTGCTAAGTACACATTAGCCATGCCTATTGATATCTATTGAGAATGTACTAGGTGCCAAAGACTGAGCTAGATGAACTCATGCATTAAACAGACAGTTCCTCCTGGTTGGGGTAATGGGCATCAAATAAACGATTCCCGGGGAAAACTGTCATTGAGCTTGACTTGTAGACTGAACCAAGGACCTTCTGTGGAGCATCATTCACATCACCGACACTGTAGACTTGAACAGCTTTATAAGGCACTTTTTAAGCAGATAGGAGTTAAGGTTCTTGTTCTTAAAAACAAAATCAGTGTATGTGTATTACAATGATTTTTCAGAAGGTGAAAATAAAGTGCCTTGAAGAATGGATTCCTTTTTGTAATTTGCCTAAAAGCACTGTGTGGGCTGGTAGTGGACCTGGTGATTACATTAAAGTATTTTTGGATTCATTCAGTGTCATGGATCTGGTGACGCAGGTGACCACTGTCACTTGGTTGAGGGGCTAAAGACCATAGTATTTATTTTTACTTGTCTGTATAATCAATCTAATCCTCTTCCACCTCCAACTTTTCTCTATATTAGCCTAAGTTCCTGAATATGTTTTTACTTCAGTTCCCAGGAATTCAGCAAATTCCCAAAGTTCCACTTTTTTTCAGAAAACCACTCTGTAACATGTATTGGAGATGGAATAATTCTCCTAGACTAAGTCCTAAAGCAGTGATTTTTGTGAAGGACTTGGTGAGGTGTTGGGGAGAGGAGAAGGTAGCTTGTGTATGTTTGGGAAAAATATATTCAATATGATAATACATAAGTAATATCACATAAAGCAGTATAATGCTATAAACATAAAATATTCTGTACTATGCCAGACCGTAGAAAATATGTACTCTTTTCATAATATAATCAACAAAAAAGTAAAGCTCAACAAATTCTTCCTGGCTGGTGAACCTACACAGAATACAGACTCTTTAGGGACTGCTAGGGATATTCCCACGCAGGGGGACAAACTAAAATCTAACTGAGACATCGTGGTAAGATTTTTTTTCCCATTTAACAAAATTGAAAAATGGTTTAAAGAAAATTGGCCAAAAAAAATAAAAGCCGGAAAATTGCCGGTTTACCTCGTTTAAATATTCTCTAAAATGGGCGTTGCGGGGGATTCCCAAATTACCGGAATAACCATTAAGGGAATTGCCTTGGATTTTGTGCCAGGCTTTGGGCTAGGAACATACCACAGGGTACCTAATTTGCTCATCTACCACATCGAGGAGGTAGATAGATAAGAAATTTTGGTAGTGAGGCTGCCATGTTGCTGCATCAGTGATGTCCCTGCGGTCAACTGACTCCTTTCTCTCTGGGCCCTGCACTCCTGCCTTGGTGCTGTTTGCTTCCTGTATAGCGAGCACCTTCCTTGATCCTACTTGGCAGCCTGTTCCATAAATTCGTTTCCTTTCATTTAGATGTGTTCTGCAGCCCCTAGAGGATAATTTAGAAAGTTAGTTTTATAATAGTTAACATTAGTATAGATCTTCAGGGTCAGGGTCTTCTACTCAAATCCCATCATTTATAGTTCCTTTTCTGCTTCCATTGTTGAGAGGTTCTGCAAAAGAGATTTCTGTTTACACACACTGCTGGCAGAGAGAGGACAGAACCTTTCCTACATAGCTGTTTTTTAACTTTAAAAAATTTGGTTTAAAAATGCCTCATAAAAGTGGGATCTTCTCTTTCATTTTGTTCTATAGGGGCAGTTTATTGCTACTGTTCAGGTTTTGCCTGAAAGTTATTATTACTGAATACATTTCCAGTTGATCCTGGACTAAGATGGTATAACTTGCAGAATTTCTTTTTAGGCCATTAAGTTAAAGAGGAAATATCCACATGATTAGAATAAAAGTGTTTAAGTGTTGGCTGTTGGCTGGTGTTCTCCAAAGCATATAATTGTTTAAAATCTCACTCCCCTTTATACTCTAAATGGGTGCCTTTTTTTGCATCAGATGCCGTGACGTATCTATCCATCTTGAACTCTAACCTTTGTTTCTTGATATTGTAGTGTCATCTCTTTGTTCTGTGAAGGCTGGAGCATTAAAGGACTGTACTTGAATCTATTTTTTGGTGGTGGAGTAAGGGGAGTTAACGTTCCTACTTCCCCCAGATGATTTACACAGGAAGCTTAAAGCATAATCAGACTATAAAATCCTGAACAGAGAGGAGACCGTAATTTCAGCTACAGACTAAGCAGATAACAGACATCAGCCAGTCACTAGTCAGAAAGATAAGGGAACGAGTTTGATTCCTCATTAAAAGCTTCATGGTTTAAGTCTTAAAAAAAAAAAAAAAGCAAGGTCTGGGTCTTGGCTTATTAAGTTACATAAACAGAGTGAAGTGCCATGGGGGAGAATGGAAACTTTTGGTGTGACCTATAATTAGAAAATTTCCACACGGGGAATAAAAGCAGAGACCGTATGCCATTTCCTGACCCTAGTCACCCGTAGAGGCTAAGCCATTGGTGGGAGACAGATAAGAAAACACCAAGGAAAGGAAACCTGAGTAGTCAGTCTGCCCGTTTGCTCTGATGGGACTCAGCCTGGGAGTCATGCATAGAACGTGCTCTTATAGTTTAAATCACCTCCAAGGCAACAGTAAGAAGGAAAGGCTGCCCAATGCCAAACTCTGCGCTAGGAAGGAGAAGGCTATGGTGTGATTTCTGGGAGTAAGACGGCGGGGGCGGTTACAATCTTGTTCTCCCACTTATTTGTTATGTGACTTTGGGAGAATATGTTCACTTTTCTGAGCCTCCGTTTCTTCCTATGTATATACAGTAACTCCTCATTTAATGCCATGGATAGATTCTGCAACTTTAAGTAAAACAGTGTATAAGGAAACCAGTTTTACCATGGGCTCATTGATATAAGCAAGGGTGAAGTTCCTATGGCATCTCATCAACCTTATAATGAAACAATATAAAACAAAACAATGTTAATCGAGGACCTGCTATATCTTTCTCCTGGGTATCCCCATGTGTCCTAAAATGGAATAAGAGTATTGACTCTGGTGGTTTGTTGGCAGGTTCTATGAGTCAATAAATTGGTGAAGTATTTGAGGACAGAGATTGCCTCCCATGCACATAACACAGTAACTGGGATATAGTAGATGGTCAGTTAATATTAACTGAATAAAAATATGTTTTAAAAATCCTAGCATGTTGACTGGCAAATAATAGTAGATGGTTAGAATTTTGGTCCTATTTCCCCAATACATTTTTTTTTCCCCTTAAAAAAGATGTCACTAACTGAGTGACCTGACACAAAACTCTTAACTTCTCTGGGTCTAATTTTTCATCCATAAAAAAGTTAGAGTATACTTACCTGGCAAGGGAGATACCATGATCACGAAGGTGGCTTTCCCAGGACGAGGCTTATCCATTGTACTCCGGATGTGCTGACCCCTGTGATTTCCCCCAAATGTGGGAAACTCAACTGCATAATTTGTGGTAGTGGGGGACTGCGTTCACACTCTCCCATGATTAAAAAAAAAAGTAGTTATTCTCTCATGTAATCTCTATCTGATAAAAATATGCTTTTTTTGGAAAATCAATTCTACCCTCAATGGAGGCTAGTTTGTCTCTAATGAATAAACCTGTAGCTTTGGAGCTTGGCTTAAAAGCAGTTGGTATAAAGAAGAAAAGCCCTAACATTTAAACTGACTTTAGCTTTCTCCTGGAAAACTCTCTATTTTACCTTGAATAGTCCCAGTTTCTTCATATCCCATCCAGTTAGTGTACTTTCCACTCTTAAAAGTGTCAGGTTTGGAAGATAAATTATATGATCATCAAACTATGAATGATGAGGAAAACTGGCTGCCTGGCAACTGAGTATTGTGATTCCCTAAGCTCTCCGGCAGAAAGTAAGGCCCGGTCCCCTATGATCGGCATTGGCCCGAGCAGCTATCTTGGACATGTTGTTGGCTTCTGGCGACCCAGAGAAGCTCCAGCAATTTAGAGAAATTTAAAACGATGTTATATGAGGAACAACATTGGGAACGTGGGATGTTTAGCTTAGAGTAAAGCTCTCACGTGATAGCTGAGTTAGTTTTAAAACCAGCAATACTCTTCCAAGTGGTACCAGAAGGCCAAACAAGGGCCGGTGAGAGGCCTGGGGATGAGAAATGTGTTAGATTGATTGTGGCCCATCCATGCAGTGATATCAGGATTTGGGACTGTGTCCATGACACACTAATACATTTTTAGAAAGCTGGTGGCACAAGTATATATAGACTTTGATTCCATGTATGTAAAAATGCATACATATGTAACCTTGTGTATAAATAGAAAATGTCTGAATAAATACAATGAAAAAAACGCTGTTAAGAGGGGGAACTTGAATGTTTTACTTTACAAACTTTTATAATACTTCACGTTACAAACTGCTGCATTGTTTGAATTATCATGGTCTTCTTAAAAGAGGGAAACATAATGAGACAAAGTAATATAATATCAGGAAAAAATTAGAACCATGAGAACTCAAAAGAAAAAAGTTAGTTGGGTTTCAAAGTGGTGAGTTCCCTGTCTCTGGAGATATCCAAGGTTGGAGAATAGCTGGTCGCTGCTGTTCGGAGATACTAAAGTTTGATGGGGGTGTTGAGTTAGTGATCTACAAGGATCTATCATCCTTGTGAGTCTACTACATTTTGAGATTCAACGAGATAAACTCATTCAATGGTTACACTTATAACCATTTTAAACCATAATCCTGGGCCAAAAAAAGCAGGAATTAGGCTATTATGGTTACTCTGTTTTAAAATTTCCTCTGTTTAATGTTGTTCTTACTCTTTTTAGTTATAGTATTATCATGGGATGTTTCCTGAGTGGCTACTGTGTTGCAGACATTTTGCTTTATATATACAACTTCATTTCATTTTCACAGTAGTGTATTATTATTTCCATTTAATGGATGAGAAAATGGAGGTAAAGCAAAGAGAGGTAAAACAACTTGCTGAATGTCACAGAGCTAGTAGTATAGTGGAGATTTTGGGGGTCAACTCTTTTAACATCCATTTGACCCCTTTTCCAATTACATACAAAAATGTGACCTTAGGATTTGCCTCCTTTCTAAAGGCAGTTGGTTTCTGATTAGTCTAAACCAACACTTATAATAAAAATTTTTTTAAATTAAGATTTTCCCCTCATTGTATAATGATTTGGAACTTGCTCATGTGCTTTTTCAGGTTAATCTTTCTGAGGAAATGACCTTGGCCCTGGTGGAACCAGGGCATCCATGTGCCTGAGCGGGTGGGGTGGGAAAACACGAGGGCAGGGTGTGGAGATTAGAAATCTTACATATAGAATGCAAAGACAAAGTACACGTAAGAAATCCCTCCCAATGTTGAAAACAAAATTACATTCTGCCGGAAAACAGCTATTGTTTTGAGGGGGGGTTTTCTAAACTCCTTTGTTTCCCCCTACAATACACTGAAGAAAAAGGGCTTGCTTTCTCAGCTAGGGATGAGGTAGACTGGTTACTAGGCTTGTTGCACTGCCGAATAGCACTGGGTACTAAACAAATATCCCATCCCTTTCCAACCCCAGGAGTGGTGGGAAGAAGAGAAGTGGGCAAAAAGAAAAGGGAGTGGGGGGGGGGGGGGGGGAAGCAGGCAATGTTATATTGTTTTCTTACAATAAAAATTAATAGCTAAAATTGGAAAAAAATTCAATCCCTGAGTCACTAGCCACATTTCAAGTGTTTAATAGCCACACATGGCTTGTGGCTACTTTGTTGGGTCTTTAGAACGTCTGCATAATGCTCTTTTGTACAGTGCCTCTCCAGATAATGCTCAGTGTCAGGTTTCTCAGCCATCCAGCCCCTCCCTGGCTAGTGGGGCCTGGGTTGTCCCTCTCTGGGTTGAAACTTCTAAGGGAGGCTATGTGTTAAAAGCAGCCAGAGAAGTTTTGGGGAGCATGAGGGCTGGGCCTTGACCCTACTTCTTGGGCACAGCCTGGGACAATTGTAGTCTCTCTAGAGAGGCCCTCCATACATAAGACTCTGGAAGAACTGCATGGCCCATGGACTTAAGATCAGAGATGGCCGAGGGAGGTTTCTGATGGAATAGAGCTCCCAGTTTCCTGAGGTGCTGAGGCCAGAGTGACAGGAGGTCAGGAGAACCCTGTGGGCCTGGATTACAGAGTAGGTCACTGAGGTGCCGGGGTGAGGGGCGCTGGTTGGCTCCCCGCTGCCTGGTTCAGGCCTGCTTTTGAACTGAGAGACGCTGTGTCAGTAGAACAAACCGAGACTCAGCCTCTGAAGTCAGAAAGTGGAGGGAGGGATATTTGCATGGGTACCTGAAGGCCACTGAACAGCCCCAAGGTCCAGGCAACCTGAGCTCACCGAAGACTAGCACCAGGCCACAGGGCTCCTGCCTTCCCAAGCCAGGAGGAAGGAAAGCCTGACTCCTTTCTCTACACAGCGAGATCGCCTGCAGACCTCACCCAGACCCCACCAGCGAGGGAGCAGGCTGGGTGGCTAAGATTGGGCATTATCTGGAGCGGCATTGTCCAATAGAAAATTCTACAATGATGCAGACGTTCTAAATATCCAATATGGTAGCCATGAGCCATGTGTGGCTCCTAAACACTTGAAATATGGCTAGTGACACTGAAGAATTGAAATTTTTCTTTTCAAGTTTAGCTGTTTTTTTTTTAATTGTAAAAAGTAATTTAACAACATTACAGGAAAATTTAAAACAGACAGCAGTATCACTCATAATCCTTACACCCTAACATAAAGTTATTCATGTTTTCTCTTTGAGTCTTTATTCTGTTGTGTCTCTAGTTTACATTTTTAAATCACAGAGTACATACAAGATAAAAACCAATTTTTAATTATTTTATGTCTGAGGATACCTAGGAAGAGAGCTAAAATATTTCTGAGTAAAGGCAGTGAAAACAAACTTTTGAACCTTTTTGAGAATGATTTTAAAGAATCAAAACAGAAACCAAATAATGTAGATATGTGGGAAACTGAATTTTAAATGTTAACTTTTAACATTTAAAATTAAATAGCCATGAGTGACTAGTGGCTACCACACTGGACAGCACATATTCTAGAGGAACTATTTAATGTATTGGATTGAACTATGTTTTAAAGTAGAAAAGATGAAAAGTTAATGTTTCCCCTCTAACAAGTGAGTATTGTAAAGAAGAATGGATTAATTACATGTCAAATAAGGAAACTACCTCTTCTCTGTACCCAGTGGTTGTGAGATAAATTTGTGATTCCCTCTATATTATTGCTAAAGACTGTATTCTCACTGTTGAAAATGCTGGAAAATACAGATGAGCCGAAAGGAAAAATTAAATAGCATCTATAGTCCCACCACTTCCTTTTGTAATTTAATAAATATCCACCCAGTCATGTGTGTAGGTGTATATGTGTGTGTGTCATTATTTTTAAGAGTGGAATTATAGTGTCCTATTGTTTTTATAACTTGCTTTTCCAACTGAATCATATCACAAATAATTCTCAAATGAAAACATTGGGGCTGTCTTCAGTGTTTCTGGGTCATGAACATTGTTTTGATAAATGTCTTAGTGGCTAAATCTTTGTACGTAGCCACAACCCATTTCTTGGCTACTGCTCTCCTCAATCCTTCAGTGAAATTTTCTCTCTGGCACATTCAATGTCCCCTTTTCTTTAACCAAACAATCTATCCTGCTTTTCTCATATTCCCTCCATCCCAGGAACCCCACCTAGCCCCAGAATGAAGGAATTAGAGGAAGACAATTTACCTCACTTTAGTTCAGTTATTTATCAGGATTAAGCCTGGTTAGGAGTGGGGTTCCCCGCTTGTCTCCACATAAGATTTAAGAGGCAAAGAGGCCATATGGTTGTTTCCTGTTTATGGAAACCTCATCTTTCTTCACCTGTCCTTCCTGTTCCCTTCTTCCTGTCTTTGCCTTCATGTGCCCCCCACAATTTCCTGCTCTGTGCTCTGCCATGGAAGCTTCTCTGAGCTTATGGTGGGAATGTTTGAGAGGATCCCCACCAGGTAGGATCATTGTGCATTCCACTTACTCAGCTATAAATTAGTTATAAAATCCCATTTCTGATTTGACTCATTTCCACAGTTCAGAAATATCTCTCCAGCCTGACTCCATTCTCTCAATGGCAAACCATTGCTCTACTGTCACCTTTGTGAGACAGAGTCCTTAAATTACTAAACAAAGCCAAGAGTAAAAGGAATAAGGGTCATTCATTGCTGATCATTATCTTCACGTTATATGAATCATTTGTCCCTATCTGTCTGCCAGGATGAATAAGAAGTTACTGTAAAAAATCATAAAAAATATTTTATTCATTTTATTCTGTAAAGGTGATACATGCACAAGGCAAGAAATTAATCAAGTGCAAAAAAGTATAAAATGAAAAGTAATTCTTCCTTTTATCCTCATTCCCAGAGAGGTTGGTTCTTCTTTCCAGAGGCAACTACCAGTTTCTTGTGGTGATAACTATACCTGCGATGTTCATTCAGGTAGCTGCCTGCCACATGTGCCACTGTGTATATAGCGGCATTGTGCACATGAAATGTAGCTAGTCCAAACTGAGATGTGCTATACGTGTAAAACGCACACCATAACTTAAAGACTTATGAAAGAAAGCATGTAAAAAAATCTCATAAATAATTTTTGTATTAATTGCCTGTTGAAGTGATATTTTAGATATCTTAAATGCATGTTACCTCTTCCATTTTAGTTTTGTTTGTAGCTACTAAACAATGTAAAGTTACATTTGTGGCTTGCATTATATTTCTGTTGGATAGTGCTGGTATATACAGGAATAAGTATACATACACACACATTTGTGTAGGGGTGTGTGTGTGTGTGTGTGTGTGTGTGCGCGCGTGAGTGTGTGTGTGTGTGCACAGCCATGTACGATGGTATAATATAAACTTTGTTCTGCACCTTTCTTTTTCCACTTAGCAATATGTCTTGGAAATCATTTCGCATCACTACGTAAAGAGATTTTTAAATGTTATTCATGGTTCTATTGTATAAAACTCCATTTATATAAGTAGTCCCTTTTGGTGGACCTTTAGGTTGTTTTCACTTTTTTCTTCAATTTTTATAGATGATGCTATAATCCAGCGGTCCTCAACCTTCCTAATGCTGCGACCCCTTAATACAGTTTGTCATGTTGTGGTGACCCCCCAACCATAAAATTATTTTCGTTGCTACTCTATAACTGTAATTTTGCTACTGTTATGAATCGTAATGTAAATATCTTTTTGTTTTCTGAGGGTCTTAGGCGACCCCTGTGAAAGGGTCATTCGACCCCCAAAGGGGTCACCACCCACAGGCTGAGAACCCTGCATAATCAATAGCCATGTATACTCGTATTTCACGTTTGCAGTCGGAAAAACTAGATCAAAGAATATTTATTTACATTTTTGACAAGTTTGCAATTTTGACAAATGTTGTCAAGTTTATCTCCTTAGACAATGTGACAATTTTCAAACCCTTAAGGAATGTATGGGCTGGCTCATTTCCCTTAACTCCCTCAAATGCAACGTAGTAACAAACATTTTTATCTTTGCCAATCTGATAATTGGCAAACTATATGGTTAGCTTGGACTACCTGCTCATATACAGTTGTTCAAAACACATATGAGACTAATAGCAATGAATTTTATGTAGCAAATTGTGGTTTCCAAAGCATTTTCATGTGTTTTCTCATTTAAATCTTAAATAACACAGCGATATAATCATTTTACCTAGAAGCAAACCAAAGCTAAGGTAAGGAGGAGAAGTGAACCTTTGTGTGTGATAAATACTTTATATACATGCATTCATTTAATTCTAAACACAATATGGAAGCAGATTTTCTTATTCTACAGATGAGGACACTGAAGTTCAGCAAGGTTAGGTGACTTGCAGAAATCACACACCAGCAAATAGAGGGTTGAATGGTACAGCTTTGCTGCCAGACAAGTGTGAGTGAACTGCTTTACCAGCTGTGTGAACTTGGGCAAGTATATTAATATGTACAATGGGGAGAAGAAAAGTACCTACCCTATGGGGGGAGCTGTCAAAATTAATTAAGATAATGTATATAAATACTTAGCACAGTGCCTGACACACAGCAAGCTCGTGTGTGTGTGTGTGTGTGTGTGTGTGTGTGAAAACTTAAGCCCAGGTTCTTAGTTCCCTGAGCTCCCACCTCTTCATTTTCCCCCTCCTGGTGACTCAGTCCCTTCTGGTCAGCAGGACTCCATTTGTCTGACCCAGCTATTATCTTTATGTGAGTCGGGGGAAGGGCAGGGCAGAATGGAGGCATTTCCAGATCATCATGTGCCTGTGCGTCCTCTCAGCTGGGGAAGGTGTTGATTCTCTCTGTAACTGAGCATCTTCTTCATCAGATGGGTCATAGGGTGGTATTGATAAGGTGGAGACTCTCACAAGCTTTCTTTGACCTCTTGGAACAGAATAAGTTGTAGGCCACATAGGCTTGTAAATGAAAACAAGGCGACATTCATACTGGGACTCATATATGTATTGCCCATGGCTCAGGGACACTATTGACGAGGTTAGGCAAGTCATGGTGTATTTAGATAGCCTCCAAATCAAGTAAATTATTATAATATAATGAACTACAATTGTGAAATTAAGCAGAATCCACTTTGATTTTAGAATGGTCTTTATTCTTTCCCCTTTGGAAAAAAAAATACAGGAAGTAAGCGATCAGGAAGTGTAGGAACAATAGCCTTTTCCTGGAAGAGTGGCTCCAAAGTGATGACTAAATGTTCCGACATGCTGGGCTCGACTGGCAGAGGCTGAAGCCATGGGCCGCATTGGAAGGAGGAGGCCAGAGGTAACTTATGAGAGCTGGACAGAGCTGTCCATTAGCTGAAGTGTATTTACTACTCCCTGTCTGGTGAAAATAAATGAGAGATTATGTCAAGGTTACATTGGGCCTGGAGACCATCAAGTTGTGAATTGACAAAAACTGCTACCTGACTTGAAGCCTTTAAAAAGTTCTTAATATCAGGCAGGAACTGCCAAGAGGGACTGCCTTCATTTGCTGCAATGAAGGAAACATCCAAGAGGTATCTGAATGCTTAAAAATGGTAGCACCACCAGCAGATAGCAAAGGTTTGTTGGCTTGTTGGTCTTCAGTCTTTTAAACCACTGAATCCTGTGTTTTGAAAGCCTTTGCATGACTAACAGAATTTACTAAGACAAAAATTATTTTCTCTCTTTAAAAATAATTAGTCATAATTTGTAAAAAACAAACAAGCAAACAAACAAAAACTACCACTCTGAATGTCTTATCAGCCTTAGGTAATCAGAGTTAATGACACTGAAATAATGTAATTCCAAGTAGGAGCAAAGACACACATTGCTTTAGCTGTGCTAAGCAGCCTTATTACCAGCAAACACATTTCTCCTAGCTTTGTGAAATGTTGAAAAACCCTTTCGGAGTTCCTCTTTTTATCTCCTGAGATGCTTTAGATGACCAGGGAGCACAGCATCTGTTTTGCAGGGGTTCCTGGGAAAGAAGAAAGTCTCTTTCTAATGGAGAATCACATTCAAGCACCATTAATGTTTTTATTTTTTTGAATACTAAAAGATGAAAAATAAAAAAGTTATTCATGATACCATCACTTAGACAAATTATATAAAAAGAGTGTCTTCTTTAACCTTTCTCATGACATGCCCCAGAGGTAACACTAAAAAAATGGTGTATAGTCTTCCCATTTTTTTTCTAAGTATGCAATTATATATTAACCTACTTAAACAAAATGGGATGCAATTGGCTACTTTTTACTTAGATTTTCCACACCAGTACCTAGAATTCTTCCTTTTAAAAATGGTTACGAAATAGTTGAAACTTAGTAAAGTTTAGTATGTGCTGTTTATTCTTCTAAGCATTTTACAAGACTTAACTTACTTTAATCCTTACAATGATCTATGAGGTAACCATTTTTATCATTCCCATTTTACAGAAGGGATCATGCAACATTAATGCAACCAGGATTCCAACTCAGACAATTCGACACTATCACCTACACAAAAATCAGCTCCATCCCTCACATTTGCAACCAGTGTTCAATGGATAGACTACAGTTTAGTTAGCCATTCTAATTATTTTCTTCTTTGTTATTTCAATGCTTAATGAACATCCCTATACATATGTCTTTATGCAGTTGTGCTTTTCTTTCAGAGGAGTTACCTGCTAGAAGTGGGATTGCTGGGTCAAAGAATAGGTGTATTTAAAATTTCAGTTAAATTTTCTTGTTGAGCATCTGCTAGGTGCCGAGTGTATTTTCTTGTTCACCATCATAAATGGCAATCTAGTGTCTATGTATTATGATCATCCTCATAACCCACAGAGGTTAGGAGATTTGTCTTGAATCCCACAGCTAATTGGTACATGAAATCCCAACCCTTGTCTCCTGGCTCCACATTCTGTGTGCATTCCACTGTGTGCTAGCTTTTAGTGCTGTAATTGCAAGGTTTCTTTTTCTTTTTCTTTTCTTTCCTTTTCTTTTCTTTTCTTTTCTTTTCTTTTCGTTTCTCTTCTCTTCTCTTCTTTTCCTTTTTCAGCTTATTCTTGGGAGTCAGAATGTAAGCTTAAACCACCAAGCCATTCATTACCACAGCAGGACCTCTGTTCTCTCTCAGTTAAGAGAGCCATTTGTGCTTCTAGAAAAAAAAAACAAATATTTTTTTGGAGTTCAATGTTACTAGAATAGGTTGGTCTTAAAAAATGATTTCTATAGTTTTAATTATTCCTAATATTTTAACATAGCTTCCATGAAAGAACAGAGTCTATACAGTTATTTATCAAGTGTTTGCTTAGTAAGACATTCTAAAAAGAGAATCATAGCTTTACTTAAAAATATAAACAGTCTGATCATGGAACAATTGATTAAGCCATGTGTGGATTTTCTAGGCTTCTTCTTTCTCTCCTCCATTTTTTATTGGGGAATTGGGGGGATGGGAACAGTGCTGGGGAATTGGGGGAAGGGGAACAGACAAGTTGCTGTCCTTTTGTTCTTCAGTCTAGTTGTGGAGGACATTGCTTCACTGGCCCAAGGTGGCACCATCATTGCGCTCTTCCCGGGTGAGGCAGATCAGTCGCCGGCTTCTGGACGGCCGCTCACTGCGGCTGCTGGCCGCTCACGCTGGCTGCTGGCTACATATGGTAGCCCATGGCAACCCACTGCCACAGGGACTGCAGCCTACGCCGTCGCCGGCGACTCATGGCAGCCCAGCTTCAGGTTGAGCTGTTGTTCAGCATCTTAGCTGTAGAGGGCAGTGTCACTGGCTCTCATATGTGGGATCCGAACCGGGGTCCTCTGGCATCCCAAGCGAGTTCTTAACCATCGCGCCACGCGGCCGGCCCTCTCTCCTCCATTTTTGAGTCATGTCACTGCTTTGCTACTTACTAATGGGTCAACCTTGGGCAAGTTATTTTGTCACTTTAAGCCAAGTTTCCTCATCTGGAAAGTGGGGATAACAAAAGTATCCCATTCTGAATCACTGTGAGGATTGAACCAGATAATTCATGCCCAGCGTTTGACACTGTGACCGGCACACAGGAGGCCTGAGTCAATGTTAGCAGGCAACAGTGGTAGGAGCATAAACCACCGTCAAGACTGGACAGTTAGTTAGCAAGCAAACTGGGTACGACATGCAGCCCATGTGAAAATTTCCAAAAGAGTGCAGAGAAGGCTTCTAGTCAATTAAAAGGTATTTGTCAGTTGGAGTGAACGGGGTGAGAATGCAACATGACATAAAACTGACCACTGAGCTTGACACCATTGGCCAGAGCCTTCTAAGTTGGCCTCCATTGTAAAATGTCCCTCCCAGCTTTGACTACTCTTCATTTTACTCAGCTGGCTCCGCTATGTCCTCCTGCCTTCAAGATTTCTGTCTTCAACCATTTTCATTTCTCATCTCCATGGTGATCTGCTTATGCTTAGGTAGTTACAGAACCTTACAGAATAATTAAGGATAGATAAGAAAGAAGTTTTATGTAATGGGGATGGCAGGAAAGATGATTGGGAGCCTTGGCTAACTTGGAGATGGGGGTAGGACAGGAAGGAATTCAGTTTGAAGTGTCAACTTTTGTACTTGATTTTCACCATTGGTTTTTTGAGTTCTTGGTTAATTGAATCTTGTTGCCAAAATGATAAAATGCTCCCCTTCTGCATTTGGGGTAAGTTGATATGAATTAATCAGACTCTATGAAGTGTGTCGAGGAGTATATGACCTATCTAGGTATGTGTGGGAGCAGTTCCACCAGATGTGAAAGTCAAATTAGTTAGTGTTTCTGCTCCCTGCAGCTGGAGTGAAGGTTCATCTGGAAAAGAGGCTGAATCTGTTGGCTCAAGCAAGACTTTGGGGTTTATCCATGGTTGCCCATATTCTATCTCCTTTAATAATTAAGAGTTGGCTCTAAACCACTAATGTGGGAGCCTCAGAATTAATATGTGGGAGTTTGGGTGGATAACGTTTTGATGCTTAATATTACCTGGAGATGACTCCTGGGTCTGTAAGGCTAGCCAGGAAATCTCATGAAAAAAGTTCTTGTGTTGATATGTTGGCTCCTGTTTTATTGTATTTGGTGCAGTGATCCAATGAAAATAATAATTTTACTTTTCTGGTTTATTTGTGGGTTGAACCCAGAAGCTAAGGCACACAATACTGAAAAAGGACTACGAGACAAATGAATTAATGAAGCCTCCCCAAAGCTCTGAATGAAGAACGCTATAGGGCCCACCCGTGGTCTGGCCTGCCCAGTGCCCTTCTTCTACATGTGAAGTCCATCTCTTTCTTTTGGAGAATCGTATCTCTCAGAAACTTATCTTACGGTGTGATGGAGGTGGCTCTACGCCCTGGCTAATAGGGACTCAACTTGAACCAATGAGAACACCACATCCTTCTGGGCAAAGTAACTAATTCTGGGGTGGGCCCTTGACCAACACCAGATCAAACAGAGACAATCCTGAGCCTCTTGCTCAAATTCTTAGGAGAGAGGTCATTTCTTCCTATTGGATTGCTAAGCTGGCAGAATGTATACCTAAAGCTGCTGGAGGCCATCTTGCTACCACAGGAGGAAAGTCTGCCAGAGAAGGAAGCCAACATAAAGGAAAGCAGAGCCAGAAGTGGATACTAATTCCTGATGACACCATACGTGTGTCTGGATCCAGCCATACTTGAAACCATAATTTGTTATATGAACAAATAAAATCATTTTTTTTGTTCAAGTTGGTTTGAGCTATTTAAATCTCCAATAATTTGAAATCTAAGTATTCTATATCTAGAAAGGAAGAATTTATCAACATATAAATTTATAGCCTATTGGAATAAAATGTCAGAATACGTTTTAATTTTCATGGCATTAAACAAGGAAAAATATCTCAGTGATGAGACTGTTTTCCTATTGGCTAATTTCCAAAATATGTCAGGATGAGAAATCATCTTAATCTTTTTCTTGCTCCCAAATGTGTTTTTGACATGGTGTTCAGATAACCAATGTCCACGTACAAATCTCCTGTCTGTCCGACTTCATCGTGTCCAGTGTATCTCTGTTTTGCAAAGACAAGGTAGGTATCCATTCTCTCTCTTGTCTTTGCACGACACATCCCATTTCTTATTTGAAGCTTTGTGGAAGCCAAGTTTCTCTTTCCCGATGAGCATCTCCCCATATTAACACACGAATCACACTGACATTACAGACTGTCCTTACCTTCCAGGTCTCGAGTAAAAGAGAAGGCTTGGAAGGGGTAAGCAGATGTGTGGTGGCAATCTACAGAGAAGTGAGACTGTTGAGACCACAAATGCAAATGGAGGTTGACTTTAGCCCTATGTTAGAGGGATCACTTTCCCAAGAGAGCAGAGTTAATGCCACCCAACTGTTACCAAGAGCCATATCTTAGAGCCTTGATATTGGATTGTAAAGTAGAGTTGGCCTGATGCCAAGAGGGCATTGAAACTGGAACTTCCCAACTTGAAATGTCTAAATTTACACTGCAGGAAATCCAGGCTCAGTTGGTATGAATTTATTTCATACCCTGACCAGTTTGCAATGGTCAGATGAGGCCCAGCACTGGCCTGAGCATCCCTAGATTAGGGATTGAAAACTTAAATTCCTGCTGGGGCCAGGCAGCTGGCAGGTTGGGTGAAGTGAACTGGATAGGGCCTGAGCACTTGGTTGCATGATTAAAGGGAGCTGCTATTGGTCGGCCCCAATTTGAAGGGCAGCATGGGCCCTGTGCTGCGAGATCCGTGGTGCTTCACAGAGGAGCTGAAAACCCAGAAGTCATCAGTTTACAACCTCTGACTTGATAATAGCATCAGTGATTGTGCCAGGTGGCTGGATTTGGGGTTGTGTTTAAACCTAATTTAGTTCACTTTGAACAAAACCCAAAGTGTCCTGGTTTAGAGCACAGATTCTAGTGTCAGGCCGACCTGGGTTTGTGGCCTGGCTTTGACACTTACTAATGTCATGACCTTAGCCAAGGAACTTAATGTCTTGGAAATGAGCTTCCAGATTTGTAAAACGTGGTTGCAGTTTCCACATCTGACTTGTGTGGGTTGGAGATGGCAGAATTTGAGAGATACAATGCTTTTAAAGCTCTTACACCCTAGTTGTGTAAAAGTGTCAAGCTTTAATAAATGCTGGCAATTCTATGACTATAGCGGACAGAAATCCATGTACGGTATTGTTTTTATATTCTCCAGAAACAAAGTCAGAGAGACAATGTTGGTTAGTGGTTTAGAGTGGTACAAAACCCTGGAGTCAAATCTTGCTCTCCTCAGTTTTCTTGTCTGTAAAATGGAGATCCAAGGTTGCCTATCCCAAAAGATTCTGAGAATTACATGAATTAACACATGTAACTGACAATATTTCTAAAACATTTAGAACAGAGCCTGCCACACAGTAAGGATAGGAGTGAAAGGTTATATAACATTATTGCAATAAATTTTTAACAGCTCTTGTGACTTCGTCATTTGCATAAGACTGTATACGTACCCTGGAGCTTGTGGTTTACATTATGCTAACTTAATAACACCTAATCCAATTATTTTTTAACTTAAAAAGTTGGAAAAGTTTACTTACTTTTATAAGAGCCACTTCAAATCCACAGTGAAAGGTATATAAATGAAGAGTGTAAAAAATGAATGCAATTATGTCAAATTCTTTAAAATCGGGTTTTACAAAACTGACCTAGAAAAAGGTCAGGTAGATTAGAAAAACATAATAATTTGTTGAGAGTCTCTTTTGTGCAACACACATTATTAGGCCTAGAAACAGCGCTACAACAATAAACGGGGAAGGTAAGCACCTCTTCTTCAAGCCAATGTTCATGTTCACGCGCTAGCATATGGTTGACGTGGGGTCATTTTCTGAGACCTTTTTCTCCTCTCTGCGATTACCTGGTAGTGCAAGTGTACGGAGGATAGAGATCAGTATTGAGTTTAGAAGCAATGCAGACTCGAATTGCCCAGAGGCGGGCGGGCTGGCGGCACTGTACCCTGGCTGGAGTGGGGAGCCCAGCTAGGAGGCCTGTGGATTGATGGGGCGGTGGGAAAGGGGATCCCGGCAGAGGGCAGGCGCCCTCAGTGGGTTCTTCTTCCCAAAGCCTGGGGAGTGAGCATGAGTCTCCAAGAAATTTCGATCTGAACTTCGTGGGTATCTGAAAGACGGCGAGACTGACGCCTTCTTCCCTGGCTGGAAGCGAGCGTGAACGTGCAAGAGCCCAGGGAGAAACCGAGTGAAGGGGCGGCTGGGGGATGAGGGGCGAGGAGGAGGTGCCACCTGGCGAGGGCAGCAGGGTCCAGCGCTAGGAAGCCGAGGAGCCAGGACTGCAGGCTTGGGGGGGCGTTGCAGGAGCCCAGCTGCAGAGGCGCATTTCCCGCCCGCAGTGATGCCGTCAGTTGTAGCTCTGGGGCACCCACCCAGGGCCACTAGGGCACGGCCTGTCGAGGTCTCCAGGAGCAACCCGCAGCCCTGATGCCCGTGAAAGGGCACCGCCACCTCAATGTGCGACGGCAGGGATGCCCTCCCTCCACCCTTTCCTCTGTGTTAACAAGTCCAGGGCCACTCTAGACTGCCTGCTCCGGGAAGGAAGGAAGCTAAAGGAAATGAGACTGCTTTATTTACCAAAAAATGATGGGAAGTTATGGAATCAGGCTGAGAGGTGACTAAGGGAGGCGCTTTCCAGCTGAAAAAGGAGGAGGGAGGTAGTCCACAGGACAGGGGGTAGCAGTTATTTGCAAAAGTGAAAACATTTCATGTGCATTTGTATATGCAGCTCTGGTGAATTAAGAGTCTTCACTCAACAGTTACGCATGCACAGGGTGTGAAGCCTCATGGCTGCCTTTGCAACTCAGCTAGAATGGGTGGTGATGTCAGAGAGCTGGGTTCACTCAGGGACTGAGCTCAGCAGAATACAGTCATTTGACTTCTCTGAGACTCAAGTTATTGCTTTATTAATGCAAAGATTACACTAACATCTTAGCTACCTCTCAGGGTTCTGTTTTGGAGCAATTGAGGCAATTTCTTTGAGCGAAAGTTCTTTATGAAAGATCAAGTATTGTATAAACATTAGCCATTAATAAATGAATTTAAAATTCATTCCTCTATGTGCTCTCTGATTCATCTCATGATTTCGAGCATAACTGCTTAACATAGAGTCGAATATTTAGCTTAATTCTATAACTACTTATTGAATGACTCCTGTTGAAGGAGCTATCTGTATGATATGATCAGTGTGGACAGCTGGTCTGAGTAACATGAACCTCCTACGATTTTGTTAATGGCTTTTGGGAGGTTTGGGGGTATATTATTGATACATCATCTTCTACTGTCCACTTCATTTTCTTCATAATTGTCTGTTGATCTTCCTTTTTTTTTCTTTGTTCTTACTATGGAAAACACCTGTGTTATGATGAATAATTGGCTTTGTTTCTGTGTTATTTCCTACACCAAATTCATTATTATTTAGAACTGTAATTAAACACTGTTAGATGGTTTAATGTGGGTTTCATAGTTCAAGCTAAGACTAACTTTATTTGGGGAGACTATAATATTATTTACATTATTTCAAGCCAAATTATTTTCAAATAATTGAATAAAATTAAATAGATTACATATGTACATAAACTTAAGAATTCTAAAGAGAGAAAAATCCTTCCCCAAACAACTATATAAATGAGTTTGGAGGAAGAAAAATTTCAGAGTTGTACTTCAAGAAAAAGAAGTATACTTTAACTAGAGTAATTTATAATTGAAAGAACTGACTGTAGATTGAGTTCTACATTATAATCTCATTACAATTAAATCCAAACAACTATTTTCTCCCTTATTGGAAATCAAATTGCATGTATGGTCTCTGCATAGTTTTAATCATATAGTGCCTCCTATTACTTTAATCTATTGCCTGCGTATTAGTCTAACAAGAAAGACAGTCTTTAGAGGGGTGAGGCTGTGTGGCTCATTCTTACGCTCCTCCACCCAGTGCCTTTCACAGAAACGAGCCTGAAGTCATTGCATAATATTCAGATGCTTTTGTTGTACTGTAATTTGTTTCTTTTGGGCCAGATACTGTTATCCCTAATTTAGCTAAATAGCCCATCGTCAACTTGTACTTTTTGTAAATTTAAACCTCTTGTAAATTACCTGGGCTGTCAAGCTTTTGTAACAATTGCCAGAGGGTTTTCACTCCACTTCTTTAATCTGTATAAGATTAAAAGAATAAAGTCTCTTAGAGATAGTTCCGACTGACACTCAGCGTGAGTGATTTTGAAAAAATAAAGCGGAAGAAACTCCTTGCAATTATGCCTAGCCAACACACCCACGGTCATTTCCTTTGAGTTTCGGTTTGAGGCTCATAGAAAACCATCTCCTTAAAGGGAGGATCTTGGATGATATCTAGCCTCTATTTTCAGTGTACAAAAGAAGAGAAAAGTAAGTATGATGCTTCTTTTATCACTGGTCACTTGGGTGACATCAAAAGATTAAAGGAAGTATTTTTTTCTGGGCCTCTCACCTACTTCTCTTGTTCTTTCCTCTTCAGTCTCCATAAAGCTTATCTTGGAAACCAGGCACTCTTTGCCATGTCACAGTAAGGTGTGTATAATATATGCTCGGATAGGTTTGTGTTTATAACCCAAATACATGGAGTTGTCACTGAGGCAGGAATTGCTTGCTATCAGGAGATGCATCCTGAATGAGGATTACCAAGGATGGCCTGTGGTCAGATTGTCTTCCTCACATAGCTTTCTCTCCCCCTTAATATTTATATCTTCACTTATGAGATTCCCACTTTTCTTTTTGATGCTGTTGTTCATTTTCTTTTCTAATCTCAACCCATCTGAGCATAAACTTTCATCCCAAGCAAAAAAAAACCTCTCCCAATTTCAGAGGGGGTAGTGGTGAAAACAAAATGAAACGGAAAGCTGTTCAGATAACCCAGGAGAATTTTAAGACCCCTTTGTTATAACAGTCCTTTTATGTTTGAAATATTTATTGGGCCTCTTCCTGGTCACGTTCGGAAGGGAAACCTGAATTGGTGCCCTCTAAGCTGCTTGTGTGGACAGAAGACTACATGTTTATAGTCAAGATGGTGCTTGATCTTGGAATGACAGGAAATGATTTTGCAAATCCAGATAAACTATTTTATCCTAGAAAGCATACATGCCAAATACAGTTTAAAGTTAACACACAAGAATCCTTCTGTTGTGCCAAACGGGTAGAGTGTTGGGAGAAGCTAACACTTCTTCACATTAAGGACAGTTTGGTGCAATAGTTGCCTTTCAGTGACTTGTTTTGCTCGTGTGTCCTCTTGCAGATGTAAGCTTTCAGATTTCCATAATGGAGCAACACATAGTGAAATAGTGGAATTTGTTTGAAAGAATGAATGAATGAATGAATGAATGAGATAACTCCTCGCCCACCCAACAGCTTCTGGGGTTTGCATCCTCATGCCAAAAGTTGTGAGCACCTTCGAGTGGATCACAATATACTTGTTCTCCACTTTTGGTACTAGTTTTGTGTTAGTTTGGAATGAGTTCCCTGCCGGACAGGGTGGAGCTGGTGTCTTAGCTCCATTCCTCCACCAAACTTTTAACAAATTACTTTAAGTTTATATTGATGAATATTATGGGACAAGATTATTTTGAAGTTTATATAGATGAATACTATGGGAAATTGCAAAGAAAATTTTGAAAAAGATTAGGTAGAGGAAGTCGCCCCACCAGATTTTAAAATTTTCTGTAAAACTAATGATAAAACAATATAATATTTGTATATAGATCACTGGAACACAGGAGAGTCTGGAACAGATCCAAGTATATATGCTGACATTATATTGCTGAAAGGGACATATTTGATTGAAAAAATTGTTTAACAAATGGTGGCAAGACTTTTTAACTAGATCAGTTAACATCTATCATTTAGTGGGTATTTATTATGTGCCAGATACTATTCTGAGAGGTTTTCATATATTAACTCAATCCTCATAACAACCCTTAGAGATAGAAACTATCTGCATTATTATCTCCATTTGAAAAACTGAAACTCAGGGATGTTTAATAACTTGTCTAAAGTCACACAGCTAAAAAGTAGTGGAGTCAGGATTTGAACCCAGGCAACAAAATTAGATCTGGTTTATGCTATATAAAAATTTAAATGTCCAGATGAATTAAAAATCTAAATGTATAAAACATCATCTTCATTACATCATTATACTATAGGAAGACAATCCAAAGAAATAATTACATAATCTTGAAATTAGAGAGATTTTCTTAAACAAGACGGAAACCCCAGAAGAAATAAAGGAAAAACATTGATCTGACAACATAAAACAACAACAACAATAACTACTTCTGTTGACCAGATACATAAGCAAACTCAAACGTCCAGTGATTATCCCCTGAGTAGGGGGTAGAGAACTTCCTCACAGTAGCGGGTAGAGATGGGACCTGCCTTTCTGGGTTGTGTTCTACCCTGGGCTGGTCTGTACGTTAACATTTCCTGTAGTGTCTTTCTTCTCCCCCCACCTCATCACCAAGGTAGGTTTGTGTTGCTCCGAGTGTCTCTTCTCCTAACCTCAGCCCCAAACCGATTTCTTACCTGGAAATGGTGCAATGGGCAATTAATATGAACTGGCAGTTCACATAAGATCAAATGCAAATGGTCAATAAATACCTAACAGTGGCAATCCCTGCTAATAGGCAGGCCCCTAGGGAAACTCCCAATTTTTCTGTTTAGTTTTACTTTGGTCAGAGAACTAAGCTATTCCATTAAGTTCTGTGCTTCCCCTCCTTTCTGATGCCACCTGTATAATTTTTCATAATGTTTAAATTTCTTATCCTCTGTTCAGAGGGTCCAAGACTGTTTGAAGATTGTCAGTGGCTGTGGAGCGAGATGTTGAAAGTGCACACTTGAGAATTACCTGGCAATGACTTCATGCTGCTGTTTCCTGGTCCTCTTGGCAGAAGGTACAGAAGATATTTCTCCTTTCTACTTTGTGATCTGGAATCCTAGCCTTTCCATCACTTTCTCTGTCCCTAGTTAGGATGGACCTTCTGCCTCCAATTTCCATTCTCTTCCTTCTTCTAGTCATGGTTCTATATAGCCTTTGGGGAAAGTTTTCCTATTCTGCACTTAGGCCTGAGACTTCTTTGAGTCTTTGTTTCAGTTTAGAATGGAGGTGGGGTTGGGGTGATAGAATAATAACCATCAGAGTTGAAAGGTACCACTGAGAGAACATGGAAAACCTGTAGTTTAACACTTAGAGATATTATCTTGCCATAGGTCTATGTTTTTAACATCTCTAGTACTTAGGAAATGCAAATAACAATGAAATAACTATTTTTTCCCCATTAGATTGGCCAAAGTTTAAAATATTGACAACATCCAATATGGGCCATAGCTGGGGGGAAAGATACTCAATGTTGTTGGGAGATGAATTGCTGAAACTTTTTAGAAATTGCTAAAATATATCTGCATCCATTAAAATTTAAACTGACACAAGCTTTGAGCTAGCAGTACATGTCTATGAATTTAGCACAAAGAAATAAATGCACTAGACAGAGGGATTTACTTATAAGGATATTTATTGCAGAATTATTTACCAATGGGCAGTCGACAAGCCAAATAACCTATCAAGGAATAATTGAATAAATTATAACATATTCATGTAATAGAATATCATACAACTACTAAAAAGAACATCTTAACTCTATGATCCCTTTTATTTTGTAAAATACAATGTTGGGAGCTTTAAATATGGTAAGTATGTTTACATTATATAAGTGTAAAAAGATATATACCACATTATTAAAATAAAGCAGGAATCATAAATTTCAATGATTCTAGGGACCAGACAGACTGTCACTGAAGCAGAGTGGACATTTAAACACCTGCAGGTGTAAGAAAGGGTTATTTTTAGTGTTAGGGTCCTAAGAAGGTGGCAGGTTGACATGATTGATAATGGGAGATGAGGCATTCCAACGGATGGCTTTTCTTTTTCCCATAATGTTGGAGTAAAGGGATTAGAGGAAGTGAAGAAGGTTTGGAGAAGTTTTCCTGGAGAATGAGAAAAAAAAAAAAGGTAGGCTTACTTGGGTCATTTAAGATTGGTGAGCATTAATTTAGAGTGGAACCACTGTATACTTATTTTAGATTGGTATGATGAACACAAGAAGCTATATTAAAAATGAGTACAAATTTCTGGATTTGCCTACTGGGGACATTTCATATAAATGGAATTGTACAATATGTGGTCCTTTGTGACTGTCTTCTTTCACTTAGCATATTGTTTTCAAGGTTTGCTGAAGTACCTGTGTCAGTACTTCGTTCCTTCTTATTGTCAAAGGATATTCCATTGTATGGATACACCATTTTCTATTTATCCATTCATCAGTCAATGGGCATTTGGGATGTTTTCACTTGTTTGGCAATTATAAATAATGCTACTATTAACATTCTTGTACATACAAGTTTTTGTATGGACACGTGTTTTTATTTCTCTTAGGTATATATCTAGGAGTGGAATGACTGGGTCATATGGCAACTTCATGCTTGGCTTTTTGTGGAACTGCCAGACTGTTTTCCAAAGTGGCTGCAGTCATAGAAATTTAGAACTAGACGGAACCATGGAAATTACTAGAGATGTTCAATTCATCTCTAATAACTGTTCCAGGGCAGGTAAGTGACTTAACCAAAATTAAAAAGCTAGTGGGAGATAAAAACCTAGAGTCTGATTTTTTTGTTAAATTTTATTTTTTGTTTTAAACATTTTAAATTTCTTTACACACATCCTCGCACATGTACATTAATTTCCATTAATATGATTACAAACATGCTATTATATTTTTAGTGTAAACTTTGGATATTCCTTTCCCTTTTTTGTGTTTAAGTTCTTTCTCTCTCCTGCATTGTCTGAGTTTCCTCCCTAAGGTAATTAATACTAGCAACCTAAAAACCATATTATCCTATTTGCTCTGTGGTAGTATTTTCACATGCACACAAATGGAATTTTTATCATTGTTTTCCAAAAATGGGATCATGTTATACTATTTTTTAATTAAATTTATTGGGGTGACAATGGTTAGTAAAATTACATACGTTTCAAGTGTACAATTCTGTAATACATCATCTATATATCATATTGTGTGTTCACCACCCAGAGTCAGTTCTCCTTCCATCACCATGTATTTGACCCCCTTTACCCTCTTCTACCGCCCCCTCCCCCCCTTACCCTCTGGTAACCGCTAAACTATTGTCTGAGTCTATGAATTTTTGTTTCTTTGTTTGTCTTGTTCCTTTGTTGCTTTCAGTTTTATATCCCACATATCAGTGAAGTCGTATGGTTTTCAACTTTTTCTGTCTGACTTATTTTGCTTAGTATAGTAATCTCAAGGTCCATCCATGTTGTTGCAAATGGCACTATTTCATCTTTTCCTATGGCAGAATAGTATTCCATTGTGTATATATACCACATCTTCTTAACCCAATCATCTATCGAATGACACTTTGGTTGTTTCCATGTCTTGGCCACCGTAAACAATACTGCAGTGTACATCAGAGTGCACATATCTTTACTGATAAACGTTTTCATATTTTTTGGGGTAGATACCCAGGAGAGGGATTGCTGGGGTCATATGGTAATTCTACTCTTAATTTTTTGAGGAACCTCCATACTGTTTTCTAAAGTGGCTGTACCAATTTACATTCCCATCAGCAGTGTATGAGGGTTCCTTTGTCTCCACAGCCTCTCCAACACTTGTTATTATTTGTATTGTTGATGGTAGCCATTCTAACAAGTGTGAGATGATATCTCATTGTGGCTTTGATTTGCATTTCCCTAGTAGCTAGAGAAGGTGAGCATCTTTTCATATATCTGTTGGCCATTTGTATGTCTTCATGGGAGAAGTGCCTGCTCAGGTTCTCTGCCCATTTTTTTAATTGGATTGTTTGCTTTTTGTTGTTGAGTTGTATGAGTTCTTTATATATTTTGGATATTAGCCCCTTATCGGAGGTGTTGTTTGCAAATATCTTTTCCCATTTGGTTAGTTGCCTCTTTGTTTTGTCATCAGATTTGTATGGAATCACATAAGACCCCTAATAGTCAAAGCAATCTTAAGAAAGAAGAACAAGGCTGGTGGTAGCACACTCCCTGACTTCAGCTTGTACTACAGAGCAACAATAATCAAAACAGCATGGTATTGGCCAAAAAACAGACACACAGACCAATGGAATAGAATTGAAAACTCAGAAATAAACCCACATATATATGGGCAGATAATTTTCAACGAAGGAGCCAAAAACATGCAATGGAGAATAGAAAGCCTCTTCAATAAATGGTGCTGGGAAAGTTGGAAAGCCATGTGCAAAAGAATGAAACTAGATTGCTATCTGTCATCATATACTAAAATTAACTCAAAATGGATCAAAGACCTAAACATAAGACCTGAAACAATAAACTGCATAGAAGAAAGCATAGGTGCTAAACTTTTGGACCTTGGGCTCAAAGATGATTTTTATGAATTTGACCTCAAAGAAAGTAAAAGCTAAAGTAAATGAATGGGACTATAGAAAACTAAAAAGCTTCTGCACAGCAAAAGAAACCATGTTACACTATTTTATTGCATGCTGCTTTTGTAATTTCCTCCCAATCAACCAGTATACTTTTATTTCATTATTTTAAATGCCAGCATAATTCTCAGTGATGTAGATGTTTTTCTTAATTTATTGAGCCTTGATGAGTGTTCATTCATTGTTTCTGGGTTTTAATTTAATTTTTAGTGGGCAACACTACAATAAACATCCTTGCTACTCAGGTGTGAGCCATGGGCCAGCAGCATTCACATCACCTGAAGTTTTATAGATAATGAAAATTTTCAAGTTCTAGCCTTGACCTACTGAATTCACATCTACTTTTATCAAGATCTCCAGGAGATATTGAAGATTGCACACTGACCTAGTACATATAACTTTCCTACTAGTGCTATCATTTCTACAGTTAGATTCCAAGGAGTGGAATTCTGGGACAAAAGTGTATACGTGCTTTAAATTTTAATCGATACTTTAACAGATTGCTTTCCCTAAAGACTGCAGCACATGGATTTCTACCAGCACTACTTTACTGCTTCCCCGCCATGTTCCCATTAGCAGTGAGTATTCATGTGAAGATTTTTAAGGAAATTTACTATGATAGGAGCATTGAGATTTTATTAGATTTTTTCCATGCAATTGAGAAAATTGTTCATAAGACAGTATTATTAGAATAGTACCAATTTAGAATTTTGGATTTCCAAGTCAAATGATGGAAAAAAACACAAAACAAAAAATAACGAGAATAAGGATGCAACGACTCTAATAAAAACTACTCTCCTCAGTAGATGGGGCGGGGGGTTGTTTCTGTGTGAAGGGTAAAAAGGATAACTATTGCATTGTTCTGTACACCTGAAACTAACAATTAAAAAAATAAAAACAAAAATAAAATATGAAAAAAAAAGAACAAAAGGGCTGAACACTTCCATGTGGGATTTTTCTGTATTGGACTCTAATAAACAATGGTTCTTGAGTGAACTCCAAAAAAAAAAAAAAAAACATCAACAAAGAGCTACTCTCCTCTTCTCTAAGCTTCCCTCATGTTAACATGAGGAAATGGGTTCCCAGAATTGTGATCATCTGACCAGCTAGGTATTGTACAGTGCCTTGTTCACACTTACTGGCAACATTTTCAGATAAATATTTGGCAGAAAAGGTAAAACTTAGTAAACATTTACATAAAGCCTGCTTAATCTTAAAACTAATCAGAAATTTATAGTTTTAAAAAATACCATAGTTTACCAATCAAATAGGCAGCTTTAAAAATATTAGCAATATCCAGTGTTGGTAAAGTTGTGGAAAACTAAACAAGCTTATAAATTGTTATTAGGAGTATAAATTGATAATGTCCTTTTAGGGGATGATATGGCAGTGTATGTAAGACCTTGAATGCCCATACCTTATGACTCAGCAAGATAAGAATCTGTCTTGTCACATGAGAAAAAGAAATATTAAAAGATGTCCACTGAAAAATCTGAGACCACTTAAATGTCCATCAGCAAGAGCATTAATTAATATATTTTGGTGTATGGATAATGTCTAGATCTGCTATGGAACACTCTACAAAGCATATTACTAAGCAAAAACAAAATCAAGTCTCAAAAGAACATATTTTGTACATTCCACCTTTGGAAGCAATAACATTTGTGTGTGTGTACATATCTATGGATGTAATAGGAAAAAAACACACACCAAACTTCTAGCAGTGGTTATCTCTGGGTGTGTGTGTGTGAGGCAGGGATTGATGATCAGAATGATGGCGAAGGAGTAACATACATACTATTTTCTAAGTAATAAAAATTATAATTGTTAACGTTTATGGAATCCTTACTGTATGTCTGGCACTATGCCAAAAGCTTTACATGAATAATCTATTTAATTCTGACAACCACCTTATTGAAGGAAGTATTACTGTTACTATCTGAATTTTGCCAGTAAGTTAACTGAGTCACAAATAGGTGGAGTAATTTGCTTGAGGTGATGCAGCCAGAAAGTTGTGACACTGTAATCTGAACCATGGTGGTCTGACTCTAGAGACCACGCTCAGAACCTCAGCTCTAACTAGCTACTCATCTATCTGTGTATCCATCAATTCATCTATCCATTACCCACACCTACCTATCACCTATGTCTGTCTGTCTGTCTGTCTGTCTGTCTGTCTGTCTGTCTTTATCTATCTATCTATCTATCTGTCTATCTATCTATCTATCTATCTATCTATCTATCTATCTATTATCTATCTATTATCTCTATCTATCTATCTATCTATCTATCTATCTATCTATCTATCTATCTATCTATCCCTTTTATCTACCTCTTCTGCTACACTAAGTTTCTCAGGTCACCATGGAGAAAATTAAACCCAGTTTTCCATTTACATCATTGAAGTATAATATATTTCTGAAATTACAATAAGTTTTTCAGAGAGTAGCACCATTGACAGGTGATGTAATTGGTTCTGATTCTTTACCACTATGAGGAGGGAGGTTTGCCTCGTTCCAGGACATTTGTGTGACAGCCTAATTGTAGATCTCGGAACGGAGTAGAAAAACACAACCAAGTACAATCTATCCACTTAGCTGGCCACTAAACCACAGAATTGAACATTTCATAACACGGAGAAGACTTTAGTGATCCTCACCTTTATTTTGCTAATGAAGAAACAGGCCCCAACTATGTCAGTGGCAGAATTGGTATGGAAATCAGGTTTTCTGACTCTTGGTTCGGTGCTCTTTCCACTGTATTAAGATTTGCAATTACATCATTCCTGATATACATCTTGCTTCCTATAGGATATAACCAGACAGATGGACACGGGGTGCTGACTCATTCCTGTATATGGAGCTCCTCAAATTTGTATATCTTTATCTAGAAGGGGAGAAAGGACCAAACAGCCAGTGTTGGGCAGATGTTGCGATCATCAGCCTTAAAGATTTGGCCATTAGACTCTCCTTAAAAATTATGGAGATCCAACTAATTTCCTTGGGGTTATGTTTAACTCTGTAAATTAATGAGTTGGTTTTTACAGAGAGACTCGCTCCAACTCTTCCATTTTAAAGGTTTCCATTCCTGTTAAACAAGAAAACCTCCCTGACGGTATGGTTAAGAAATGGTGTGGTCAGACAATGGTGGGCATGAAGCAAATCATCTGCAGAAGACATGGGCAGACTGATGAAGCACAATAATGGGTCTAGGACATAGAGCTGGGCAGGAAGTGATTGTCAGCTAAGCCCATGTGCAGGTGACAGAGGAAAAGGTCAAGGGTCAGGAAACATGTGGACCCTGAGGAGAGCAGAGAAAGTAGAGTCTAAACCACTTTTCCTGATTTTATTCAAGCCAAGAGGAAAGCAAAGGGCTGCGTCAACTAACTGTCCCTGAACTGGTGCATCAGCGGAATGGGCCCAGCCTCTCCCACTTACCTCCAGATCCCAAACACAGGGTTTATGACCCTCGGGCTGTCCTGCCTGAGGCTCCCACAGGCAAGAGAAGAAAGGCAACTTGGACATCTCAAACTCTTCAGTCTTGCTCAAGGATGGCAGCTGTCACAGAATGTCATCCGCCAATAGAACATCATATGAACATGTTCTTCACTTTATAAGCCTTTAGCCTCTCACAATTTATTATCAATTCCATGAGCCAGGTGTTGTTTCAGCTTTGAAATTCAAACTTCTGAGGCTTTGGACTATTTATTAACACCCAAAAGTCAAAATATTTGTCTATCTATTGCGTGAGGAAAATTTGAGTAGATTCTGTGAGACAATGACCAATGCTCTTAAATAAAAAACTCTATGTGTTATAGCCATTCTTCACGCCTAATGGTTGATTTTTTATGACCCTTTTGTTAATATTCTACCTTACTTCGAGTGGATGTCTTTAGGTTACTTGTTGGTAAAATAGGGTATCTGAAAAGCAAAAATGTAAATATTATATGTATATGATTATTTTTAAAGATTATAAATGTAATATCTTTAAAAAATTTTTCACCAGCACAGAAAATAATAAAATAAAAAATAAAGCCAGCTGCTGATCTCATAAATATACACATTCTTAACAATTTCTCACATTGCCTCCTGGAATTGGTTTGTGCATGAGGTGCATTTATGAGGTACGATGTCCTTTTTTGTTTTAACTAAATGGGATCATATGAGACACACCTGCTTGGCACTTTGCTCCTTCCCGTTAGCAATATATTTAACTCTTCCCTATTGATAGATATTAAGGTTGTTCCCATTTTAAAAACCTTTTTGATCATCTAATATTGCAATGAACATTATTGTTATAGGCATCTTCGTAGACTTGTGCATGTATATCTTCAAATCACTGCATTTTGGTGTTTGTTACCAGCTCTAGTAAAAGTTTTGAAAATTAGAAGCAGAGCTTGAAGGCAAAAATAAAGGGTATGACATCTCCCTAGATTTATTCTCTTTGGTCTCTATCCTCAACTGCTACAGATAATTGAAAGCTGACTATAGGAAAAGAAGTGAAGCAGAAAAGGAATATATTTAGGAAACATGGACAAGAATTTTCTTGGATGGCATGAAGTTCAGCTCTTAGGAGAAATGTGACTTGGTAATTTTTATGCTAGTATACTATTTAATAAAGTGATTTTATTTGTCACAAAATAAGTTAATTTTATTTTCTTTAAGTCTCACTGCCACTGACGTTTTCCTTTCATCCCAGCCCCTGGAGTGCCTATGATGCTTATTTCTTGCCCTGTAAATTTGACATGCTATGAATTTAGCCTTACGTGTTTATTTTTCTAATGTACATATTGTGATTTGCTAATCTCATAAACCTCTTCATGGCAAGCCTTATACCTCTCTGTATTCTTTGTAGCCCCCTCTCCCCACCCCCCTGCAGCAGTATGCAATGCTTTGGAAATAGTAGTGAAAACGTCGTCACTTTCTTAATTAATTTCCTTAAACCCTCGAGTCCTACCCTATTTTCTATTCAACACCAACAGATGAATAAGGGAAATCTTTTTTCCACAGCCCCTTTCTAAGGTAGACCAATACTTGGCATCCCATTGAAGTTTCCCAATCTGTGTTTCCAGGGTCTGGGTGGACCAAAACAAGACATTTTGGTAGACAATGACCATGAACCTTTGTTTTGTTTCCCTTCATGGGTCAGGTGGCCTTAGCTGGCACATAAGTAGAAACAGATGTCAAGAATGGTAAGGAGGTACGTGATACCAATGTCTCAGTTCTGGGAAAAGGAAACACTTCACGGAGAATAGGTGCCACCTGTAAGGGTTGCAGTCTGCCAAGTGAAACCAGTTTGGATTAAAGATAGTGAAAAACAATTCCCAAGGGTATAAGTAATGTTTGTTTATACATGAAATTGAATGAGGGTGTGTGTGTGTACGTGTCTGTGTCTGTGTGTGTGTACCTGGTGCTTGCTCCACTCCAGCGAAACCTATTGACCTCTTTATGAGTCCCAATTGCTGAAAGAACACTTTTTGTTTAATATTTGACCTGTTCAGAAGACAGACCTGTTAAATCTGTTTTAACAGACAGAGAAGAAAGAATTTTACATTTCCTTGTGTTTTCAACTATCTCAATGAGATTTGTTAAACTCCCCCAAAAGAATTTGGGCTTTGAAGAGCTTTGCACCTCTATGCAAAGATTACATATTATTTACATTTTCCTTCTAGCAGAATTTAGTTACACTTGGGGAATTAATTTTACTTAAGCCCACTAGATGGAATTTAGTACAAAATCCACGTCCTTTTGGGCAAATTACGAAACTTCGTGCCTCAGTTTCCTCACCTATAAAATGGGTATAATAATTGTACACATCTCATAGGGTTACTAAGAAGAGTGAATGTTCTCAGGAAGTCACAGTACATAGCACATAAGTTATCAATTACCACTACTACTACCTCACTACTATTACTTATACCTTTACTATGGCTACTGCAACCCTTAGCCTACCCCTTCATATTTCTCCCTCCACCTTTCTCCTTTACTTCACAAAGATCTTCAATAATTTAATTTAATTGTGAAATTCCATTGAAATTTGTGGAATATTTCACAGCTATGGAAATCCATACTTTTCCTTGATGTTGGAATTTAAAGCACGAGGCCTGATGACATGGAAAGAGCACTACAGTATGAGTTGGATTTAGTGGCAGCCCTGTCACTTACTAGCTTAGTAATCCTGGGGAAGTTGTATCATTTTTCTGGGATTCTGTTTCGTCATTGTAAAATGGGAGTGGGTGGATGAATGAGATGATTTCTAAGGTTTCTTCTGGGGGAAAATTGGGAGGATTTGGACTATGGGATAAGACCAAGATGTAGAAAAACATGATAATATTATATATTACAAGATGAGCTCAACTGTTAATTTGTCTTACAAAAGCAAAGTTAAAAATAATCCATTCCAAGTGAAACAGAATAAAATTGAACAAAATATTTTCTAAAAGTAATAAACACAACTAAGGATAATTATGTCAGACTATAAAATCTTTAGTTGCAGGGACAAAGCATCAATATATATCCTTGTACCTTCAGAGGCTAGCAGAGGGCTAGGTACAGAGTAGGTGTCCAAACAAGTTTGCTGAAATAAATTAAACAGAATTTACAGTCAGTGCAGCTGGTAAACTAAAGAATATTCTATTTAGATTGAACCTAGAGTTTTAGTGAAAAGCTCGAAATTTCTGAAATCTGAGACTTTATATTAAAAAATAAGTTCTCTTGTGGTTGCTGGGCCAACATCATCATTATCACCTGGGAACTTGTAATAAATGCAGATTCTTGGGCTTTACCCCAAAACTACTGCAAAATATTTTAAAGCAAACCCAAGATAATAATATTATTTCACCTATAAATATATATGGCCCAGAAAAATAGAAGAGAAGGGAGCAATTCCCAACGAATTTTACGAGGCTAACGTTACCATGATAACCAAACCAGAGAAAGATATTACAAGGAAAGTAAACTATAGACCAATGACCCTCCTGAACATCGAATTAAAAATCCTTACCAAAATATTATCAAATCAAACCTAGCCATGTATAAAGAAGATAGTACATCATGTCTACATGGAGTTTAATCTCAGGAATGCCAGGTTGGTTCAAGATTCAAAAATTAATCCATGCAATTTGCCAGAACAACCATATAATTATCTCAATAGATTCAGAAAGCGTATTTGACTGAATTCAACATTCATTCATAATAACTTCCATTAATTTAGGAATAGAAGGGGACTTCCTCAGCCCAATAAAATGAATCTATGAAGACTTCTTATATTTAATGAAACAAGACTATATGCTTTCTTCTCAAGCATGGATATAAGTCAAGGATATTCACTCTTCACTTCTGTTTGATGTTATAGTATAGATATTACCCTATGTAATATACCTGTAAAGGCATACAGATTGGAAAGGAAGAAATAAAACTGTCTCTATTTACAGAAACATGATTATCTACATTGAAAATCCCAAAGAATCTACCAAAAAGCTACTAGAACTAATATGTGAGTTTTGCAAGGACACAGATTATAAGGACAATATAAAAAATGGTATTTTTTGCAATATGTAGGTGATGTATTATAGGAATGTACATTTGAAACTTACATAATTTTACAAACCAGTGTCACCCTAATAAAATTCATAAATCAATTTTAAAAATTGTATTTTATATAGTAGCACAAAACAGTTGGGAATTAAAACTTAAAAAAATAGTACCATTTACAATGGCATCAAAGAACATGAAATACTTTGAGATAAATCTACCAAAATATGGTCAAGATTTGATGCTGAAAACTATTAAATATTAATAAGAGAACTTATAGTCAAATCCATGATGATCTCCAATGACCCCTGTGTTCTGATATTCAAGCCCTGGTATTAATGTGCTCCAACAGTAAATTGGTCTGAACTGTGTAATAGGATATTGTGGATATGACAGTGTATGACTTCTAATTCTAGGTCATAAAACACATTGTTGCTTCCACCTTGCTATTTTGGATCACTTGCTCTAGGGGAACCAACTTTCATGTTACGAGGATGTGTCAGTAGTCCTGTGGAGACACCCATAACTCATCAAGGATCTGAATACTTCTGTCGAAAGTATGTGAGTGAGTCACACTAGAAATAAGTACTCCAGCCCCAATCAAAACTTCACATTATCAAATGCCTGGCCTACACCTTGGCCAGAATTTCATGAGAGACCTGGAATGAGAATAACCTAGTAAATTGTCCTCAAATTCTGGACCACACTCAAGAACTATAAAAACTCTGGGAATAAATGCTTATTGTTTGAAGCCATTAGGTTCTGGAGTAATTTTTTATGCAGTAATAGAAAACTAAGACAGGTTTTGATACCTGGAAATGAGGTGCTTCTTGAACATTTAAAAATTGGGAGTGGCTTTTGAATGGAGTGGTCAGAAGAGGCTGTCAGGACTTTGTGAAGCAGGTTAATAAAAGCCTAAAGAATATTGAAAAAATGACCATGTGACTTTTATCCTTCATTCTGTTAATGTAGTGTATCATATTAGTTGATTTTTGTTTGTTGAACCATCCTTGCATCCGAGGGATAAATCCCACTTGGTCATGGTGTATAATCCTTTTAGTGTGCTGTTGAATTTGGTTTGCTAGTGTTATGTTGAGGATTTGTGCATTAATGTTCATCAGGAATATTAGCCTGTAGTTTTCTTTGCTTGTGGTATCTTTGTCTGGGTTTGGCACCAGGATAATGCTGGCTTCATAAAATGAGTTTGAAAGTATTCCCTCATATTCAATTTTTGGACAAGTTTGGGAAGGATTGGTGTTAATTCTTCTTTAAATGTTTGGTAGAATTAAATTCCAGCTATGCAAAATGAATGATTTCCAGAGATTTGTTGTGCAGTGTTGTGCCTGTAGATAATAATATTCTGTTCTACATATAAAAATCTGTTTAATCATGGTACGTGTTCTTAATACAATAAAACAAACAAACAAACAAAAAACTGAAATAAAAGAAAATAAAGAGAGAAATTTGTGGCTCAGCAGGATTAAAATTGCCCATGTAGCAGAGCTGAGATTCTAATCTTGGTTAGTCTGACATCGAAGCTCCCACCCCTCAACTACAGCACAGTACTTTCCTTTCAAACAAATAAAGAAGGCTGGGAAAAGGAAAATGTCTTTAAGACAGGCCATTTAAAACTACTCCATAGGAAACTGATTTAGAAAATAATTATGGCAGCCTTTACACGTAAGGCAATGTGAATTCCCTATGTATTTTGAGGATCCTTCCCCGTCACAGTTATGTGGAATATATTTTAAAGGATTCCCCCCTTCCCCTTTCAGTCATGGAGATAGTTATTAAAAAGCTTATTATGAAGAAAGGACCTGTGCTGAAGAATTGAACAGGCATCAATTTAAAAAATGCAATCAATTAACCAGTGTAAAGTAAAAAAATATAATATGGACCAAACCCTGTATATCAAAACTTCTCCACATAAAATTTTTATTAAGACATTATAATATGTATATGTATATGTAAGAGAACTTGTATTAAAAAAGAATATTGATGAGATTACTAGCAAAGGCATAATGGCATTTGTGAAGGCTACCAGTGTGTGCTACCCAGTGTGAGGAAAATATTATTGAACACCACAGGCAAAAATTTTAGCAGGAAGGTTGAAGTTGTCTAGAGCTTATTCAATTGGATGATTGGGTTTTTAAGAAACTTTAAGGTCGCTGTTCCACAGCAGTCTCAGTAAAAACCCAGGGTAAAGAAATACTCATTTCAAAGGGATTTTTAGATGTCGACTTTGACTAATAGAGTGAATCTCAAGAACAGTTGTAGGAGATCTACAAAGTCTTTAAGAGATTATGTCAGCAGAAATATTATCAACTTACACTGACATCCAGTTATTGGTCAAATTTCCTGATTGTTTCACAACTTAATTTTTGTTCCCATTTGAGGACATTGGTTTGTGAAGCCAGAAAGATATAAGTTTAATACTGGCTCTTCCATTTACTAGTGGTGTGGACTGTCAAAGACGCTTAAATTTTCTGAGCCTCATATGATTATTTTGAAGAGAAAATGAGATAATGTATAGGAAAACATTTTGTAGAACAAGGACTTAGTACATTTTAGCTTTTAAAATGAATTATTATTGGTCACTTATGACTTCTCAAGATCATATTTTGGCAGTACCATTAAACACATGAGGAAGCAGAGGATTTTGTAAGAGAACTACTCTGTGTTCTCTAAGCAGGAGAGAGAAGGCAAACACCACTCTTCACCTTCTCTTACCCATCTGGGCAAATGAGATGTACAGCATGACCTTTAATAAGTTTCTAAAAATTCAAAATTTATTATGTGTATTATTATTTAAATTATGACTTCAAATTATCAATGAAAATATTCAAAAATATAAAAGAGTATAGAGTAATAAATGAATGCTTTTCTACCCTCCCATCCTAACCCTAGGCCTCAAGGGTAATTATTTTTAAGCTTCATGTATTCCGTTCAAGAATTTTCTTCTCTGCATATATGTATAAAAGGTATTATGTGACTCTTGTAGAAAATTTAAGTCACCTATATTTTTCTCACCAAGGGTTAATCGCTTGTTAAATCACTTTTTAAATCACAGTTAAATTCTGATGTATATGTTTTTAGTCGATTTTCTGTTCACAAGTATACACATAGAGACATTTTTAAACATTCTGAAACATGCTCATAAAGAATTTTAAGGATGGTTGTAGTTCTGGGGTCCTCATTTTAGGCCATAAAGGATTCTTGTAACTGGATATAAGAGCTAGCTCTACATATTACTCCAATTCATTGTCTTTTCACCTTATGAGCTAGGAAGGGTGAAAGATGACATCATTTACTACACTGATTTCAGCAGTGTTTCTAGATTAGAGAAGCTGATTTAAATGATTCATATTTCTTGAAACTCCATTTTGGTGTCTTCTTCCTTCTCAACCTCCGCCAAGCAGTTCTCATTCAAAATAGCATTTAACAAAAAAGCATAACTCAGAAAAAATGGGAGAGTTGCTTTGTTAAACATAAAAGCTTATCTTCTGTTTGAGGCTAAGACCTGGAAAGTGGTAAATATTTCTATCAAAATGAATTGTTGTTAACAGACTGTTGACCTTGGACTCTTTTACTTCCTTGACATTTTCTTCAACAGTGGATAGGACCATTTTATACTAAAAACATTGAACTGTAATTTGAAATACTTGAGGATGCTTTTTATATTGTAGGCACTCTTACTTTAGAAGACTCACCCTGAATCATGACAAATACATTAAAATGAACTCACATCTCACATTAAATATATGTTTTCGGTTGAAAAACTATTTAAAATCATTTTTAATAATTTTGAGTTTCCTAAGAATAAATTATTTTGTTCTTTTAAATTTTCTCACATGTTTTTGGTACTCTTTAGAAAGCTCATGGTGATAGTACACAATGGATGAAATAGTCCTGGAGCTATGATAAATGTTTTCATTTCTGAGTTTTGGAAGATCTTTTTTAGTCTCATGCACAAGCGTTTAACAAGAGGTTAATGTGATTAGAATCACAGTAGAGCACAAAGAAATATCTGCTGGTTAGGTTTTCCTCCCAGAGATCTGATTCTTAATTGATGTAGGATGGTGCCAGGTACCAGTATTTTTTCAAAGCTCCCCAGACCCTGGAGATTCTACTGTGCAGTCAGGATTGAGAACCACTGGTTTAGCATTAATAAATGAATTCTCTAATAAATTAAACAATAAAATGAAATTTAAATAAAATAATAAGTGTCTAATAAATCTTCTAATAAAAAACAAAAACTATCTAGTTCATGGGTAATGCCTTTTAAAAGTCTAAAATTCTGGTGTTTGCATGGATATACCATAGTTACCTTGCTATTAGAAAGTAGATTAATAAATTGCTGAATGAATAGAGATTGATCAGCAAACTGCCACCTGTACTTAAGGAGCAGACCTCTGGCACTACAGAAGGTTTCTGGGTACAGATTGTGAAGCCAAACCTCATGGTGTTGACATTTGGAAAGAGTCTGTCATAGTCAGATGCTAGAAGAAATTTTATGTTGCCAAGTGTGGTTATGGAGAATCGTTTCAATACTTTTTCAAGATGCAAACAATCAAGATCTGTCTTTAGTGGCTAATGACTTGTTGATTGAAGACAGGGAACTGGTTTGTATTATCTCTCAAGGGCCTCTGCAATTCTAGGAGTTCCATCTTAGGAAGGATAGCATCAGCGAATTAATTGACACACTGTCCCATAAGATTTATTGTCAGGAGCAACTCCAAATATGACCCAACATTAGTTCCTCATGATTTTATTCTCTTATGATTATGAACTGAAAGACATTAAACATTTGATATTAAAGATCAGGTCAGGAAGAATAGTTTTGGCTGAAGATATGAGACTAATTCTCAAATATATGATTCTGCAGTCTAGCCAAGAGATGGTCAGAGCTTAGACAGTCGATTTAATACAAGAACAGACTAGAAAGAACAGATGTTAGGAAAGAAGAATTGGCAAGATTGAGTGATGCTATGACTGGGAGGGCTGAGAGACAAGAAGTAGCTTTTTAGAGACTGTTTTTACTAAGAAAGATATTTTATTGAGAGACGAACCCACATAAGAGTCTGCCTTAGAGTATAGCTTTGGATTTATTCTTCCTTGGCTCAAATCCTGGCTCCACCACACACAAGCTACATGGCACTGGGCAAGTTACTTAACCTCTCTAGGCCTTAGTTTCCACATCTGTCAAATGAGGATAATAATAGTACCTACTTTGTAGGTTGGTGGAGAGGATTAAGGGAGTCAACAAATGTAAAATGCTTACAACCTGGTAACTCAATAAACGTTAGTTATTGTTATGATGATGCCAGTGGATGAAAGAAAAGAGGAATGAAAACTTATTGTCTTCAATTAATTGGAAGTTTAGGGAAAACAATTATGAAAATGACACTAAACCTGCTCTTTCTCTCATAATGTAATGAGGAAGACAGACACACATAGCCAAATAAATCTGATGTAAAGCAGAATATCATATACACTACAATAGATACTGAATAATGGGTTCATGGAGTGTGGGAAATATAGTGGTGATTGGTAGGTTGTCTCCTTAACATCCATTTTATCTTGCTTTCTACAAAACCTTTGGATTTTTCTTTGAGAAATACTCTTTTCCTCATTTGAGTGATGTGGTTTTGGTGTTATTGGCCGCACTCAATTTCAGAAGTGGACTCTGATTGATCAAAATCTACTGGCATCATTCCTACCTGCTATGGTCTGATTATTTGTGTCCTTGCCCAAATTCATATGTTGAAATCCTAACATTTGAAGGAGATAGTCTTGGTAGGTGGAATCTTTGGAAGTTATTAGGCCTTTAGACCCTGCAGAGCTCCCCAAGTCCCATCTGCTCTGTGAGGATACAGGAGACGTCTGCAGAAGAGGGCCCTATCCTGACCATGCTGGTACCCTGATCTCAGGCTCCCAGGCTCCTGAACTGTGAGAAATAAATTTCTGTTGATTATCAGGCACCCAATTTGTAGTATCTTGTTATTGCAGCCTGAACAGACTAAGGCACTGCCCCCTGGTAATTGATGTAGGGATGAGCAAATGAGATGCAAGGAGATATTTGCTGAAGACAAAGAGTTTTCCTCATTTGTTTTCAAGAGCTTCTGGCAAATAATTTTTTTTCTTTCTGTGAGCAATGTGGTATGAGGATGTGCAGCCATTTTTGTTTTCTACTATGAGGAGAATCTGAGGGCAGAATTGAGAAAATCACAGAGAAAACTAGCGATGACACACTGAGACTCTGGACAAAACTATCTGAAGCCTGCTGATAATTTACAGCAACATGATCTGATACATTTAAGCCAACTTAATTCAGTTTTTCGGTTGCTTAAGACGCAGGGAATCCTGACTATTGTATGAGGGAGAGGGTAATTCAGGTGGGCAAGGCAGGAAGGGTAGGGATGGAGAAGACATCTTAGGGCCTGGCTTTAGAGGAAGGCCAACCTCCTATAGACAGATATTGGAATGAATAACATTTTAAACAAAGAGAACACATTGAGCCTGTAGTCAAGAGAGGATAAAGCATTTTCTGGAAGTGGCCAGGGGACCCTGTATGGCTGGAATATCGAGTATGTATATGGTATGCTAGAAGAAGGCAAGCTGGAAACACAGGAACTAGGCAAGGATTGAAGCCTTTGGACACCAGCCTTAGGATTTAGAGCTTTATGCTGTGTGCAAATGTCAATTTGTCAAAGATAAATACAGATGAAACTTATGTTTTATTTAGGCAGATAACTTCGGCAGTGAAGTGATGGATATATTGGAATATTCTAGGACAAAGGCAAAATAGTCATGAGTCAGGGCAGTTTGATGAATGAAAATAGAGAATAGATATGAGAGCTGTAAGTAATGTACACAAGGTTGTATTTGGGTGGAAGGGAAAAGGCAAAGAAATAATAGCACGGCTGCAAAGTATGGAGTATAATGTCTAGAAGGATTCTGCGCTTAAGAAGGCTGAAGGAGACACTGTAGGAGTGAAGAGACAAAGAGTTCAGTTTTGGACACTTTGAATTTAAGAGATTGGTGGAACACAAACGTGGTGATGTCCAGAAAGGGTTGGAGATTAGAGTCTGGAACTACGTAGAAAATCAGAGCTGGAAAGCACAATTTTGCTAGTTATACCTACAAAGAAGATAGTTGAAAACACAAAGGGGAATGGGATCCCTGAGAAAGTTATGGAAGAAGACAAGGGATGATTAAGAATGGATTTGGAGATTCCCTATGTTTAGGGTAGAGCAGAGGAGCCTAAGCCACTGAAGGGCATTGGCTGGATAAGTAGGCGGGTACAGCGTTATGAGTGTCAAGCAACAGAGAGCTTCAATAGGGAGCAGACAGTGGGATGGATGTTGTGGAGATGCTGGGTAGGTCAAGACTGAGAAGAAGCTATTGTATGAGACAAGGTGAGGGTTGGCTTCTTTTCTTTCAAGAACTTTCCTGATGAAGGAAAAGTAAAACTAACAGACAACTAAGTAGCTTTAGGGAGAAGCAGGGTCAAGTTTTCATACGACAAAGAAATGTGTTTTTGTATACAATCTAAAGACAATTTTTAACATCTAATATTTTTGATGTGTTGCTTTGTTACTGGACTCATTTTCTCCACATCTGGAACTTCTATTTATGTTATGTGGTCAGATGCATGAAATGACTCCCTTCTGGCCTTTCATCTGCCTATAACCAGCCTGACCAATTTTTGGATGACTATCAGTTAGATCTGAAGTTGTATTTTTCATTTTATTTATACATTTCTCTGTGTGTGAGGTGTTCCTTGGTGAGTTGTTTCATTTGGTTTTATTATGTGCACCAAATGAAGTATTAGAAACGAACATTCAGAAACACTCCCAGAGAGAGAGTTTTTATTTGTGCCTCAAGGGACTACTCACCAATGTTTTGGAAACTCTGGAGACTAAATATATATACAAAACCATAAAACTTTTCTGCTGTCATTGACTAGCTCTCAGTGCTGGTGAAGCAACATTACTGGGAAACACTACTTTTTTTCCTGTAAAATTGTGAACAGCGTTGCAAACTAATACAACTAAGCTGGAAGTGTATACATCCTTTTTGTGAAGGACAAGTGACTTATGGCAATTTTCTGGAAAGCAAAAATATCCCCCCCCAAGTATTTGTTTTTTTGAAAATTTGATAAGTTTTTAAGAGAGGAGATGGTATTAATTCACTGGAAAGCGGTTACAATCTGCAAAAGTCACAGACGTGAAATTCAGGTTGTGCGTTTCTTATATAGCACATGCAAATCTTATAAATGTTTTTTCTTCGTTACTCAAAATAAAAAGGCAAAACTCCCATCCTTACTGCTTAAAAAATTAAGAACTCTTTCACTGTATTTGTGTATATGTTGCTATTGTATAGTTTGGTTTATTCCAACAAGTTACTCTCTGTAAATATAATTGTGATGGATACCCAAGAGATGCGATCCTGGGGGGAAAAGTGAAGGAGAAACAAAGAGTGGCAGAAAGGGAAATGACAAAAATTATTTGAAATTCATTAATGTATTGAGAGGTGCGTATGCACAGACACTAATTCTTGCTTTTGAGAGGGAATCATTCACATAAACATATGATTATATTATCATCTATCATCTATCATATCACATAAGTGTTTTGAGTAAATAGGAAACAGAAAGTAATTTTCTAGCTCCGTGAATAACAAAGTAGTTCATATTAATTTGTCTAGGATAAAGTATAAATTCAGTACAGTTCTGGATTATTTATTAAATATAAGACTATTACTTAAATGTGAATTTAAGGATGATCATGTGAGGTACATGACACATGACTAGCGCATATAATTTAACCCCACAATATCTTTGACAAGAGCTCTATTTAATTAGACATATCACAATACGCCTACAGTGTACAAAATAACTTTTATGAAATAAGCATCGTCATCATGCATTTCACCATTCTTATAATTTAGCAACTATCCTTCTAAATCCAATTACCTGCTCAGGTAAGATTTATCTCTGCCTATTTCTTCTGGAAGGGTCTCAGTTGAAGAAGCGACCTGAATAAAAAACTAAAATATATCACTTGGGAAGGGCATTTGAGCTGGGTATTGAAGGATGAATAAAATTTTTTCAGGAGACTAAAGGACAAAAAAAAAAATCCATGGCAGAAAATAAATTCCCCAAATGCACAATGATTATGTGTTCAGGAACAACTGCTTTTCTTCAGAAGAAAAGATTAGTTGGGTAGGGTAGGGATTGGGTAGAAGGTGAAGATCCAGTTGGGTTGCAGTTCCTGGGGTGAAGGAAAGGGAGATCTAATTATCTTTCATTTTTCCTTGGGTATTCACCCCAAAGCGATTCTCCAAAGTAGCTCTTGGCCTTTCATCCACCTAGGAAGATGGAAGTAGTTATCATGGGGAGGCTGAGGAAGCCAGTGGCATCAATTCACACAGCCTCATCCCTTGAAAGAGACCAGTCTTCAACAAGAACCTGTATGTGCTGGAGAGATCTACCAGTATCTTGGATATTTAATACGTCTCTGCTATTAAATCCTGATTCCACCACTTATAGTTGTGGGACTTTGAAAACTTTTGAAATCTCATCTCCCCTCCCCCGCAGGAGAAAAATTATAGTATCTTTTCCATTGAGTTATTGTGAACATTGAAGTAAGACAATCCAAGGAAAGTACCTGGCAAATAAAAAACTACTTATTCTTCGTATTATATTAAAAAGCAAAGAGTGTTTTCATTAGTATCATGTCATTTACTAATGGTGAGAAAACTATGCATTAATTGTTTGCAAACAAATAACACAACTTTTCTTTGCAAGACTTTTAGGAAAGCAAAGGAACATTTACTTAAAATAGGAATAAGTAATTTCTTGTCTTTCCTCTGTTTTTTACTAAGAATTGATAATAGAGCTTACTGCCCTCACAGGATGTTATAGGATGAAGGGAGGGGGGAAGCAAAGCATTCAGAATAGCGCCTGCTCAAAGGATGTGATCAATGAGTGTTGGCTACTTTTATTATTTTCTAACGTCCTTTTCTGGTGCTGTGTGGATTTTCAGTTGATTATTTAAATTTCCTGAATGCTTTAAAAACTTGTTCTATTTATCCTTATGTGAGATATAACAAGAAACTCTATAGGATAGTTTGGGAGGGCACACAGGCATACATATTTATAGTAACTGAAAAAAATTTTTTGAGATTGTCTTTATTATTGTCTTCTACAGATGAAGAAATGAAGGTACAGATTTACAATATAGATAGATTACAGCATAAAAGCAAGTTATTCAGAAGTCAAAATAAAGGATTGGTGTGTTAGCTGTAATAACTTTCCAAAGTCCTCTGGCCTAAATCAGGGATTTAAATCAATCTTTTTTTTTCCTTAATATTAAATTTTATGTTTTCTTTTTAAAAAAGTATTTATTTATTTTTTAATTACAGTTGATCAGTATTATTTTATATTAGTTTTTATATAATTTACAAAGTGACCCCTCTCCCGATTAGTCTAGTACCCACCAGGCCTACACATAGTTATTACAATATTATTGACTATACTCCCTGTGCTGTACTTTACAACCCCATGAATATTTTGCAACTATCAATTTGTACTTCTTTTTTTTTTTTTTTTTTTAGCTGAGCCATCCTGCTACCTGTTGGCAGCTCAGCGGCTGCTCAGCTCGTGCTGGACTCGAACCGCTGTTGCTCAGAGCTCAAACTCTTGAGCGAGCTCTTAACCAACTGAGCCACTCGGCCGGCCCCAATTTGTACTTCTTAATCCATCACCTTGTTCATTCAGCCCCCCAACCCCGCTTCCATCTGTCAACCATCAGTTCTCTGTACCTGTGAGTCTGTTCTTGTTTTGTTTATTTATTTTGTTCTTTAGATTCCACATATAAGTGAAATCATATGGTATTTGTCTTTCTCTGTCTGACTTATTTCAGTTAGCATAATACCCTCGAGGTCCATCCATGTTGTCACAAATGGTAAGATTTCAATCTTTTTATGGGCGAGTAATATTCCATTGTATATATGTACTGCCTCTTCTTTATCCAATTGTATATTGATGAGCAGGTAGGTTGTCTCCATATCTTGGCCATTGTAAATAATGCTGCAATGAACATAGGGGTGCATATATCTTTTCAAATTAATATTTTGGATTCCTTAGGATAAATACCCAGGAGTAGAATTGCTGGGTCATAAGGTAATCAATCATATGTTTAATTTTTTGAGGAACCTCCGTACTGTTTTCCACAGTGGCTGCACCAATTTGCAATCCCATCAACAGTGTATGAGGATTCCCTTTTCTCTACATCTTTGTCAGCATGTGTTGTTTGTTGATTTATTGATGATAGCCAATCTGATAGGTGTGAGGTGATATCTCATTGTGGTTTAATTTGCATATCTCTGATGATTAGTGATGTTGGGAATCTTTTCATGTCTATTGGTCATCCGTATGTTCTTTTGGAGAAATGTCTCTTCAGGTCCTCTGCCCACTTTTTAATTAGATTGTATTTTTGCTATTCAGTTGTATGAGTTCTTTATAAATTTTGAGTATTAACCCTTTATTGGATGTATCATTGGTGAGTATTTTCTCCCATTCAGTAGGCTGTCTTTTTTGTTTTGTTGATGATTTTTTTTTTTTGCTGTGCAAAATCTTTTTAGTTTGGTGTAGTACCATTTGTTTATTTTTTCCTTTTGTTTTACTTGCTTGAGGAGATATATAAAAAAAATTACTAATAGTAATGTCAGAGAGTTTACTGCTTATGTTTTCTTCTAGAGCTTTTATGGTTTTCGGTCTTATATTTAAGTCTTCAATTTATTTTCAGTTTATTCTTGTATGGTATAAGAAGGTTGCCTAATTTCATTTCTTTTGCAAGTATCTGTTCAGTTTTTCCAACACCACTTATTGAATAGACTGTCTTTATCCCGTTATATATTCTTCCCTTCTTTGTCATAGATTAATTGACCACATAGGTGTGGGTTTATTTCTGGGCTGTCTGTTCTATTCTGTTGATCTATGTGTCTGTTTTTATGCCAGTCCCATGCTGTTTTGATTACTATATCCTTGTAGTATAGTTTGATATCAGGTAGCATGATACCTCCAACTTTGTTCTTATTTCTCAAGATGGCTTTGGCTATTTGAGGTCTTTTTGGGTTCCACATAAGTTTTAGGATATCTGTTCTAGTTCTGTGAAAAATGCCATTGGTATTTTGGTAGGGATTACATTGAGTCTATAGATTGCTTTGGCGAGTATAAACATTTTAACAATGTTAATTTTTTCTATCCATGAGCATGGTATTTATTTGTGTCTTCTTCAATGTCTTATAATTTCCAAGTAAAGGTCTTTTCTCTTCTTTATTAAATTTATTCCTAGATATTTTATTTTATTTTATATTTGACACAATTGTAAAAGAGATTGTTTTTTTAATTTGTCTTTTTGATAGTTCATAATTGGTGTATAAAAATGCAACTGACTTCTCAATATTAATTTTGTACCCTGCTACTTTACTGAATTCAGTTGCCAGTCCTCATAGTATTTTGGTGGAATCTTTAGGGTTCTGTATATACAGTATCATGTCACCTGAAAATAATGTCAGTTTTACTTTTTCTGTTCCAATTTGGATGCCTTTTATTTTTTTTTCTTGTTTGATTGTTGCGGCTAGGACTTCCAATACTATGCTGAATAAAAGTTTTGTATGTGGATAACCTTGTCATGTTCCTGATCTTAAGGAAAATGCTTTTAGCTTTTCAGTATTGAATATGTTTACTGTGGGTTTGTCATATATGGCCTTTCTGTTGAGGTGTGTTCCCTCTTTTCCCGCTTTGCTGAGAGCTTTTGTCCTAAATGGATGCTGGATTTTCTCAAATGCTTTTTCAGAATTTATTAATATAATCATATCATTTTTGTATTTTGTTTATGTGGTGTATTCCATTATTTGATTTGCTGATATTGAATCAACCATGCATCCCAGGAATGAAACCCACTTAATCATGGTATATGATCTTTTTAATGAATTGCTGAATTCATTTTGCTAGTATTTTTTTGAGGATTTTTGCATCCATGTTCATCAGGGAAATTGGCCTGTAATTTTCCTTTTTTCATAATGTCTTTGTCTGGTTTGGGAATCAGGGTAATAGTGGTCTCATATAATGAGCTTGGGAACTATCCCTCTTCTTGAGTTTTTTGGAATAGTTTGAGAAGAATAGTGGCTAATTTTTCCTTGAATGTTTGATAAAATTCACCTATGAAGCCATCCAGTCCAGGACTTTTGTGTGTTGGAAGTTTTTTTGATCACCAATTTGTTTTTGTTAATAGGAATCAGGCTGTTCTGATTTTTTGTTTCTTCTTGATTCAGCCTTGGAAGATTGTATGTTTTTAAGAATTTATGCATTTCTTCGAGGTTCTCCAATTTGTTGGCATATCATTCATCTTAATATTTTTTCATAATCCTTTGTGTGACTGGGGTATCAGTTGTCACTTCTCCTCTTCCATTTCTGATATTATTTATTTGGGTTCTCTTTCTTTTTTCATGATGAGTCTGCTTAAAGATTTATCAATTTTGTTTATCTTTTCAATGAACCATCTCTTGGCTTCATTGATTTTTTGTATTGTTGTTTTAGACTCCATTTTGTTTATCTCACTTTGAACTTCATTATTTCCTTCCTGCTCCTCATTTTGGTCTTTGTTTGTTGTTCTATTTCTAGTTCCTTTATGTGTAAAGTTAGATTGTTTATTTGAGATTTTTCTTGTTTCTTGAGCTAGGCCTGTATTGCAAGAAATTTTTTTTTTTTAGAACTGCATTTGCTGTGTTGCATATCTTTGGGGTTGTTTTGTCTTCATTTTAATTTGTGTTAAGGTATCCTTTGATTTGTTCCTTGATCTCATTATTAACCTATTCATTGTTTAGTATCGTGTTATTCAGCCTCCATGTGTTTGTGTGTTTTTCAGTTTTCTTGTAATTGATTTCTATTTTTGTACCATTGTGGTCGAAGAAGATGCTTGATAGGATTTCGATCTTCTTAAATTTTTTGAGAGTTGTTTTGTGGCCTAACATGTGGTCTATCCTGAGAAATGTTCCATGTGCACCTGAAAAGAATGTATATTCTGCTGCTTTGGGGTGAAATGCTCTAAAAATATCAATTAATTCCATCTGGTTTAATGTGTTATTTAAGGCCATTGTTTCCTTATTGATTTTCTGTCTGGAAGATTTATTCATTGATGTCAATGGGGTGTTAATTTCCCCTACTATGATTGTATTACTGTTGATCTCTCCCTTTATGTCCATCAATATTTGCTTTATATATTTGGGTGCTCCTATGTTAGGTATATAAATGTTTACAAGGGTTATATCTTCTTGTTGGATTGATCCCTTTATCATTATGTAATGTCCTTATACCTTTGTTTTAAAGTCTATTTTGTCTGATATAAGTATTGCTTCCTTGCTTCTCTCCCCTGCCCCGCCCTCCATTTCCATTTGCATGGAATATCTTTTTCCATCTCTTTATTTTCAGTAAGTGTGTGTCTTTTGATCTTAAGTGGGTCTCTTGTAAACAGCATATGTATTGGTCTTGTTTTCTTATCTATTCAGCCACCTTATGTCTTTTGATTGGAGCATTTAATTCATTTACATTTAAGATGATTATAGATAAGCATGTAGTTATTGTCATTTTATTATTCACATTTATGTTCTTTTATTCTTTTTAATGAAGCCCCTTTAGCATTTTTTGAAATATTGATTCAGTGGTGATAAATTCCTTTAACTTTTTCTTATGTAGGAAGCTCTTTATTTCTCTTTTGATCCTAAATGATAGCCTTGTTGGATAGAGTAATCTTGGCTGTAGGTCCTTACTTTTCATCACTGAAAATTTTGTGCCAATCTTTTCTGGCTTGCAAATTCTGTTGAAAAATCAGCTGACTGTCTTATGGGAGCTGTCTTGTAGGTAACTAACTGCCTTTCTCTTGCTTCTTCTAAAATTCTCTCTTTGTCTTTAACTTTCAGCATTTTAATTGATGTATGGGCCTCTTTGGGTTCATCTTGTTTGGGACTCTCTGTGCTTTGTGGACATGTATGTCTATTTCCTTCACCACGTTAGGGAAGCTTTCAGTCATTATTTCTTCAAATAGTTTCTCAATCCTTTGCTCTCTCCTTTCTCTTTCTAATACCCCATATAATGTGCGTGTTGGTATACTTGATGTTGACATAGAGGTCCCTTAAACTATGCTCATATTTTTTAGATTTTTTTTTTCAGATTGGGTATTTTCTGCTATCTTCCAAATTGGTAATTTGATCTTCTGCTTTATCAAATCTGCTGTTGATTCTTTCTTTTGGTTATTGTATTTTTCATTTTGGTTATTGTATTCTTCATTTCTGACTGGCTCTTTTTTTATGATTTCTATGTTCTTTTTTATGCTTGATCTCTTTGTTGAAGTTCTCACTAAGTTCTTTGAGCATCTTTATAGCCAGTGTTTCGAACTCTGAAACTTGTAGGTTGCTTATCTCCATCTTTTAGTTCTTTTTCTGGAGTTTTCTCCTGTTCTTTCATTTGGGATGTATTTCTTTGTTTCCTCATTTTGCCTGCCTCTCCGTGCTTGTTTCTATGTAGTAAGTAGATCTGCTATGTCTTCCAGTCATGGCAAGGTAGCCTTAGGTAGTAGGTATCCTATTGGGCCTAGTGGAGCAGTCTCCATGGTCACCTGAGCTGAGTGCTCCAGGAGTGTCCCTTGTGTGGGTTGTGTGTGCTCTCCTGTTGTCATTGAGCCTTCATTGTTGTTGGAATGTCAGTGAGTAGGAATGACCCTCAGGCTGACTGGCTGTGAGGATTGGCCATGACCACAGCTTATGAGTTGCTGTGCGGGGGCTGACAGCATGGAGCAGGCTTTGCTCCAGTGGACTATGGTGCCTGCCAAGAACATCCTTTTGGTGTGCTGCTGGTGGGAATAATCAGGTGGTACTCTGTTGTTATCTGAAGCTGGCCACTGGGTCTGTTGGTTTTGGAGACTCTTGGGAGGGGCTATGTTTGAGGCCAGGGCCAGCAATCCCTGTGACCATCTCTGGGCTACATGGTAGGAGCTACACAGTGATCTGCAGTTGGTAGTTGCCTGTGCTGGAGGTGTGTGAGAGAGTCCACACTGTGAATTGAGGCTGGCTGCCACCAGTACTGGACCTGGGGCAGCTCAGCAAAAGGCTCAGGGCATCCTGAGACCTGCCACCATCTGCCAGCTAACTGAGGGGCTCAACCGCTGAAAGAATATCTTGTGGTACACAAGTTGGGTGAGGTGGGGTCTCAGGGAGTCACCAGGGTTGGGTGAGTAGTGATCACCAGGTTAATGCAGACTCATATTTGGTGCCAGTGCTGAGCCTGGGTCCACTCAGCAAAATGCACAAAGCACACTGAGGACAGCCACCTCCCACCTGGAGTCCACGGACCCCTGAGAATTGTCCAAGAAAGACTAGAGCTCGGGCCTAAGGTCACTGTCCACCACCAAAAGAGCCTCCAGCTCTGCATGTGTTAGGTAGGGTGGGGTCCCAGGGAGTCACCAGGGTGGAGTGGGCACAGTTTACCAGGCCAACACTGATTCAGATTTGGCCATGTGTGGGGAGGGCTCAACACAGGAAAGATGACACCTGCACGCTGGCTACACAGGAGGAGGGCTCAACACAAGGACAATGGTGGCTGTCTCTCCAGCCTCATTCTGAAGCCACACAACTCAGTCTCTTCCTGGTGCCTCCTGAGCCAACATTCTTCTTCAGGAGCCCAGGATTAGTACCTGTGAGTGAGTAAGTCTGTGAACAAGTCCTTCCCAGAAGCCTTCTGTCTCACCAGGATAGACAGAATCCCTGCTGATTTTTACAGCCAGATGTTATGCGGACTCCTCTTCCCGGCACTGGTGCTCAGGGATGGGTAGCCCGATGTGGGACTGAGATCCCTCACTCTTCAGGGGGAACCTCTGCAGCAGAGATATCCCTCCCAATTTTCAATGGCCACACATGAGTGTGGGACCAGCCTGGTTAGCATTTCCACCCCTCCTAGGAATTTCAATGTTGCTTCTTTTTTATTTCCTTAATTATAGGACTTCTGTTCAGCTAGTCTTCATATGGTTCTTCAGGTTGATTGTTCTATAATTTATTTGTAATTTTAATTTGGTCATAGGAGGAAGCAAGCACAGTGTTTACCTACTCCAACATCTTAACTGGAACCCTGATAGCAACTGAAATTTTTGTTTTGCAGGTGGATGTATTAAAGCTTTGTTTCATGTGTTTCTCAAAAAGGATGGGGAGTTTGTTTTATATTTATTAGAATGTAAGACTTTATGAATAAAACCAATCACTGATAGACACATCTAAGGCAAGTCCGGGTTTGTGGTGACATAGCCTTCTTTTCTATGAACATACAAATATATTGGATTGTTGGAAAAGTCAAGATGCATTTTTGTAATGAAAAACATAAAAAAATACATCATGACTTTTCCGACAACCAAATATTTTAAGTTTAAGTTAAAAATATAAATTGCAAAGAGAGTAAAATAGATGTCAGTGTGTAAGAAAGATGGATAATGAGAGAGGAAGGGTATGCTCATAATCTCTCAACACATGATAGTCATGAGTACAGACCGGCTATGAAATGGAGCCCACATCTGGCAAGGTTGTCACAGGTTCTGGTAAGTTACAGCATTAACAAATATTGGAAACAAATTAAATGAAGAAAACACAAGAAAGGAGAAAGGGCCATGCAAATATATAACCAAGAAATGGAAATATTTGAAAATATAACAGCCACTAGAAGACAGAGTTGATCTTGGTTTATATTTTTTATTTGTAAAAGTAAAACTTTCTTGTTTTGATAAAATGTTATAGAAATACATGAAGTCAAAAGTACAAGTTTCCATCCATCTTCCTCTCTGTCTCAATCATTTCCCAGGGGTAGCATCAAGATACTGACAGTGGAAAAGTCAGTAGTATTATTGTGTACTAGACTGCACATCACTTTAATTATAGATACTTAAAACAGAAATTTTTATCATGGAAAAATTTAAACATGTAAAAGTAAAGAGAATAGTAAAATGAACCCTAATGTACTCATCATCTAACTGCTACAACTACTACCTTGTGCTAATCATCATATTTACTTTTTAAGATATGAAGTCCAAAATACTGGTGGTGATGGAACCAAATATGGCACCATGGAGTATAACTTATAAAGTGTGCTTTGGTGATATGAACAATGTATTCTGGGTACACAAAGCCAAAAGAAGTAGCTGGAGATACAGAGTACTCTGTGATTACGTTAAATTGCCCTGGGTGGAGCTATTGTGAAGACTGCTCATTTATGCTCTTACTGCTTTTATTTTCACTATTGTAACCCTAGCCGTTAGTATATTCCCTAGCACATAGTAGATGCTCAAAAACTGTTGTTGAATGAATGAGCCCTATTTGCAGTTTAGATCTCAGCAGCATGAAGGAGATGGTGCATTGCAGTATAAATAACCTTTGCAGAATGCTTCCTAGTGTGTATCAGGTGCTTACTATGTGCTAGATTCATGTGCTTACCAAGGTGTTAGGCCCTAGTCTAAGTGTGTTACATGGAATACTTCATTTAATTCTTGCAAAAATCCAAAGAAGACAGTACTGTTATCATCTTTTGTGTTTCATAGGTACACAACTAGTAAATTAATCAAGACCACATGGACTGTAAGGGGTAGATCTAAGAGTCAAGCCCGGCCAGTGTGGCCCCAGAGTCTGTGCATGTAGCACCATTCTTTGTTGTTTTACCCCCAAATGTGTCTGAATTCCATCTATGGAGCACTGAACATATTTGAGCACTTTGATAGATGGTGATCATACCTGTACTGCTAGATTAACTCATGAAATCACTCTTTGCAATGGTGCCTGATAATGGAAGGTGTTGCACAGGGACAGACTTTTTTTTTTTTTTGAAAGCAGACATTGTCAGTTTTCATGAACACAAGGCACTTCTGAGTGCTGTGTGGGAGGGAATGTGGTAGACTGATTTCATTGAGACCCTGCCAAATTCTGGTCTTGTGGCCATCAAAGACGCATCATTTCCTCCAAGACTTCTAAAAGGGGCTATTACCATGGCCTGCAGGTTCTGGTTTGCATTCAGAGGAGACACTATCTTCTTAAGTGAGATGCAGAAGAGGAAGTGTCATGAATTGTAAATAAGCCTGAGAGAGGAGAATTGTTTAGGGATAGAGATGGAGAAAAATTGCCTTCTCCAAGTCAGGTTCCATCTCCCTCCCCCTTATACAACTTTGCCAGAGCCCATCCTGTTTTCTTTGCTGAGTTTACTAGCAGGAAGCGAGGAGTTTCTCTAAGGACATTCCTGCCTCTGACAAATAAATAACTATTAGATTAAATATTAGTACATATATACAGTGGAACACCATGCCACTATTTTAAAAGACAAGATGGAGTCTGAGGGCTGATGCAGAATGATCTACAAGTTATATTTTAAAGTGAAAAAAAAGCATAGACTCAATCAGTATTTATACCAAGGTTACTCTGTGGAAGGAGGAAGTTATACTTTTATGTGCACAGAATTTACTTGAAAAAAAAGGAAAGGTAAAAATGCTTGCCTCTGCTGAAGAAAAAGCTTTTCATTCTAAACTTTTTCTTATTAAAATAATTTTTTTAAACTACATATATGCATATTTCAGAGTTTCAATTGTCAAGCTGGCAAAGTAGAAGGGTGAATGTGATAAAATATTTTTTAAAATGGTAGAACAAAAGCAATGCTTTACATGAACTGTGTATTTCAGAAGGATGGGTTTGGACTGGATGTAGAAATAATAATTCTACCTCTTCATCTCCCTGAAGGATGGTCCTTTAAGCTGTCATTCAGAATGCCTGGGAAAGAGACAAGGATCTATCTGGACATCCCTATTTAATGAAATTGAGGACCATTTGATGTCCCTCCCCAGGAGTCAGGAGAAATGGGGAGAAAAGAAGGAACACATTTGGTCAGAGGAATTCGAGTTCTCCTCCCAACAGCGCCACAAGTCTACACATGTGGGGAGAGTTGTGAAGTTCGGTACAGCGTGTTCTGGGCGCCCAGGGTCTGGGAACTTTCGCTTCATTGCTTCTCCAGTGAAGCCAGTAGCTGGGCCTCCTTCCCTCTGCCTAAGGGTATCTTGGCTGGAAGGTCTGCTTTGAAAAAGGGCTCGGCCTAAGACCCAAGAAGATTCATGCTAGGGACTCCTAGTGGGGTAACACACTGGACAAAAGCCCTTTCTCAAGGAGAGCCTCTCTCGCGAGACGGATGACCCTCACACTGTGAGTACTCCAGAGATCTGAGTACCTCCAGCTTGAGGCCTGGAGTAGGTTATTTTGGGGGGAAAGCCAGGTTGGGGGCAGGGTGTGGTCTCAAATTTAAATGACTTTTGGGGCTAGACAGGTAACTTAAAAACACTAGGAGCCTCCCGATATAAGAGGAAATAGCGGGAACTCTTGAGGAACTGGGCACGTGTATATTGTGACTAAAGGCATTCAGATTCAGATTTTTAAACTTCAACTGTGATGGCCAAGCAAAACACACGTACTGGCTGGAGTCACTGCCAGTTTGCCATCCTGAGTTCGTTTTGGCTCAGTATCCGCTTCTCTAGTTGCTTCAGTCTGCTGCTGATCCTCAACCTGTTCCCCAGCCACTTGAGTCTCCTGCAGCGCTGAGGACCGTCCTAAACTTTCGCGTGCCTCCTGAGGGCGCAGTGTCCCTTGTTGCGCTCCTAGTATTGCTCCCCAATATCTCGGGGGGGGGGTGGCCAGCAACCGACTGAACCTTGGAGTGGCTCAGAACCAGTTACGGGCTACATTTTATTTCCGTCAGAAACGGAGTGGTTGCGCCAGGGACATCCTCACTCGGACCATTCCGGGCCAGGCTCTATCACCGGCCAAGAGTAGAGATGGCGAGATGGACGTGGGGAGCCGGCGATTCCGGCCCGGTACCCGGCTGAGGGGTGGGGCAGGCTGCAGAGGGGGAGCCCCGCCCCCTACCCTGCCCCGCATGGCCCCGCCCCTGCGCTCTAGAGTTTCGGTCCCGGCTCCCACCCTCTACTGAGTCCCGGGACCCCGGGAGAGCAGGCAGTGCATGGTTGTGTTTCCTCTGCCCGCGAGGGGCATCACTTGCGCGCTACAGAAAGCCCAGAGCTGTCCCGCAGCCGGGATATCCTCTCTCTCTCACCAGCACCGGCAGACGCCCCTGCGGCCGCGGCGGGAGCCAGGACACCCTCGCCCCGAGCGCTCCGGAGTCCTGCCCCGAGGCAAGCGTTCCACCTCCACGCCTTCTTCGTGGGGCTGGCCAGGGGAGAAAGAACCGGCGCCCGAGTTCTGGGCACTGCGCCTGGCGCGAGGTGAGGGATGGAGGGCAAGGCGCTGCTGGCCATCGCTCTGTGGCTCTGCGTGGAGACCGGGGCTGCCACTGAGGGTAAGGAACCCGCTCCCTAGAAGGAAGGCGGAGAGGTTGGGTGCGGACAGAGAGATGGGGTTGCGGAGAGGACCTGGAGGCCGGATTTAACTCGGAATCATATAGCTGGAGAGTTGAAAGCGACTTGACACTTCGTTCTTTCATTTATCAATGAGGAAACTGAGGCTCAGCAACTGGCCCAAGACTGCCTAGCGAGTTCGTGGTCTCCTGAGCCCAGTTTCTTTTCCACGACTCTGGTCTCCGACAGGGGCCTCGGCTCGAGCGTGTCCTGCGGAGCTTACACACCCTCGGGCTCTCGGGAGGTGCGTGTGGGAAGGCGCCCGGGGCTGGTGGAAAAGAGGTACTCCCTCAGGCGGGAACCCGCGGGGAAACTTTGTCGCGCTGCGCGTCCCATCCTGGTCCGCGCACAGAGTAGGAAGCCTTGCAGGGAGCGCAGCAAGCCAGTCCGCTAGGATCTCACGTGCACTCAGCTCTTCCTCTGGAGGAGTCGAGCGGGGACCCGGGTCGGCTGTTCCCTTTTGGTTCGAACTCACTTGCACATCCACTGTATGAGGTGGGGACCACGGGGAGGGAAACTTTTTCCTCTTCCTCGGTGCAGGACGCCGCTCTCCTTGAAGAGAAGGGGAAATTGGGGCTTGGACCCAGGACTTTGACAGCTTCACCAAGTGTCTCCAAATAACAGCCACCCTCCTATGTAAAACTATTTAACATCTTTCAGAGAGCTTGGGTTCTTGCGATAAGCGATGGTCAGAAGTTCACGTTCTGAAAACTTACTCGGTGGGACTACGTACCTAAATTGAACGCCACACGCCACTCTCCTTGCCACCAAATACTTATCTCCTTCAAGACTAGGAACACACATGCGCTTGATGCAATAAATTCTCTTTCCTTTTTTCCTTTCTTTCTTCCCCTCCCCCCCCCCACCCCCAACCTTTTTTCTGTGTCCACAGTTTGCTGATTTCCAGATTTCCACTCTTTGGAGGGTGAGAAGGGGAGAGGGTGGAGAATGGAAAAAAAAAAAAAAAGGTCAAGTAATTCAGGGAAAAATTCCTTGTATCAAAAGAAAAGAACTAGGTCTTTAAAAAAAGACACACATATACAGTAACAAGATCATCTGTCTATAGTTATTGAATTTTCTTAATGACTTGGTTCATCAGGGCCAGCTCCATCATGGACACTCATTTGTCCCTGACAAGACCTCTCTCTCCCTTTATGGGGAGAGAATGAAGGTCTGGAACATGTGGTTGTTCTGTATCCCACAAAGAAGTGAGTTGCTTTTAAGCCTGGGGTGTTTCATAGCGCAGCAGTAGTAAACTAATCGGGTTGCCCTGAATATAATGATGAGGTTGCCCTTTTGGAGTGTGTGACTTGCTTAATTGGATTGGGCTATAATTGGTGCCATCAGATTCTGGAGACAGAGGCACTCTTGTTTTTCCTTCCTGCCTTTGAGCTGGAAGGGTAACAGTGCACAAATTAATTAATTTTGGTTATGGGACTTGAATATAGAAAGGCTTTTTATTGAGTAGCAGCATATGTAGTTCTTATAGTTATGTCTTATAGCTACGATTTTCTGAAGAGTAGAACTCAAACTTGCCAATGAAAATGAATGAAGCTTAATGGAGAAAAAAAATTGAGTGTTGGTCTACAGAAACGAATTCAAAGTTACCATTACTGATAGCCTTGTTGCATAATTTTTTGTTGTTGTAGATGTGTCTAGAATAGAATGGTGTTGTTTTGGCTTCCCATGAACAGAGGACATATCTTAAAATTTTTTTTTAAGTGGGAAAGTGTGTCTGGAGTGTGAGTTACTCTGTAGCAATAATTTAAGAGAGCTTCAAGAATCCCTTATTTTGATGGTTAGGTAGGCAGAGCTTAGTCTCTACTACCATTTTTCCCCCCTCACATGAATGTGCTCACATAACGGGTTATTTCTCATTTGGATCATTGTGTGAATTGTATTAAGTTACTGTTTTCAACATGTTTCTCAACCTAGTGTTTTGCAATTTTGATATCTGTGCTCATCCAAAATGATTGTTTTCGTTTTCCTTTTCTTGTTCAAAGAGGGACTCTATTGTGGGAAGACTTTTCCTTTGCCTTTTAAACATTTTGCTTTATTGTTTACCTAGTTTGGGGGTCGTTATTTCCTTCATATTGAAAAGTGCTGTGCTAATTAACTGACCACCCAGACCAATAACTGTCCAAGAGTGACCCGTATACCATGTACGACCCAATAACTGAAATTCTTGTTAAAATGCAAATTTGCAGGCCCAGGAATATTCTGACACATCCTAAAGTCTAAGACTCACTGCCCCAAACACAAGTCAGCACCAAAGCCAATTTTTTCCTGAGATTTATTGACATAATTTAATTTCCAGGGTTTAAAAATTTTTTTGATGATATTTTTTACTATGCTATTGATCAATGAGTCAACAGTTATGTCAGCAACCTATTTTGCACATCTGGGTGAGTGTGTGGGAACATGTGGGATCAGATCATTTTGCCTGCAGCTGTTCACATTGGGGTCCACAGATTCAATGCATTGGATATTTGCCCTGGATATTTGCTCATACTCTGTTTTACTCACAGTCTCTCATATTTGCTAGTAATCTCTTATTTGCCCAACAAGGTCAATGCCATTTTAGGCGTACAGAGTCATTTGTTCTTAGTTGATGTGAGTTAATGATCATATTAAACTTGGATGCTTGCCCAGCATCAATCTCTTTAAGGTGGGGTTTTGAGGATCTGGATATCAGTTATGACCCGAGCATTGTGGACAGTTTTTCTCTTCTGATGTTTTTTTCAACACTTGGTAGCTCACCACATTTAGTTGACAGAGAACTCAGTTTTCTTGCTGTGGAGTAACCCAGGGGGAGGAAGTCTGTCCCATGGTATTTTTAGGGAAAGTCAGTTTTCTGGTGTTCCAAGCTTGGTATCAGGAGAAACTCAGAGTTTTGATTATAAGGTTGAAATTCCCGAATTGTAATTTCTTCGCATTATGCTTTTTCTAGTCCCATTCTCTAAGGAAAAGTATATTAATAGGCATATTATATCACATTGGAAAATATTTTCTTTTACTCCATTCCTCCAACTAGTTTTAATGTAGTCTTTGAACCTTGGCAGTTCAGTAACCAGAGGAAGTGCACTAGAAAATTGATACAGGAAAATGAGACAAGGTCATGGATACCCCCACCCTTCAGGGTACATAGATGAACTGTATAGAAATCCCTCTAAGTAGTATTCACTAATCAGCAGTTTGGTCAAATGTGTGCATCCTATGTTTTATAAGAAATGTCAGCGGGTCCTTTCCCAAGGGAGTGAGATCATCAGATGAAGGTTCATTTAGTTTCAATGTCCCATATCCTTTTGTAAGACCTTGAAGTTGGCAATGCAGGAAAACAGGAACTCCACCCTAGCTCCGTGAATTGCAGAACTGTTGTGTTGGTTTATGACCATCTGCCCATTCTTCCTGTTATGACACAGCTTGTGAACTTTTACTGGGAATGGTGAAAAGTAAATTCACGGTTTTGCACAATGAATTGCTGAGGAGGCCTTTTAGAGTATGGGGTATGCATTGTGTATGGAAGGTGTTTCCTATTGGGTCTGAACTTAGTGGCAACTACATTTATTTATTTAATTTGTTTCTAGGTTTGCCTAGTGTTTCTCTTGATCCACCCAGTCTCAGCATTCAAAAAGACTTCCTTACGATTATGGCTAATACAACTCTTCAAATTACTTGCAGGTAAGGATTGATTTTAGATTCATATTTCCTGTGTCAAATAACTTATTGTTTACTGAGTACAAAATAATTTCCATATAGCAGAATTATAATCGTTTTATAGTAATTGTTTATAAGTAGTGAGGTTTCTAAGAAATGATGTAATAACGAAAAAATGAGAAAGGTCTTCTCCCAAGAATCTGGCATGATTTTGCTGGCATTTTTTTCTGCTGCCCTCTGCCAATACCTGCACCCCTTCCCTCCCACACACATATCTTAATAACCAATAAAGCACCTGGCATATAGTATATAGTAGACACTCAATAAATATTGAATGGATAAATAGAATAAAGGACATACTCTTAAGGGATAGAGTTGAAGAAGTTTTTAGGCCATATTTATAATACTCAGAGTAGTGCTCCAGTATTGTTCAATCCTTTTCAAGAACTTTATTTCATGATAAAGTTCTGACTGTAGTAGCAATTTAATATTCAGCCATTAGCATTACTGAGTGCATGTTCTGCACAGGTAATGAACTTCATGTTGTCGCTTGATATTCTGGAATGCCTCTCTTCTCACTTGTTAGCAAGAACTCATGGTATTGATTTATGAATGTAGCTGCAACTTCATGGAAATTTCAAGTTCTTTGAAAGAATGCTTAGTGAAGTTGCATTCTTCTTGACATTGACTGTCTTCCTTGGGACCTTGTCAAGAAATGCTTCAATAAAAGTAATCTATGTTTTAATGCACCCCTCACTAGGTCCTATGAGGCTCTTAAGCAGTTGCATCCTTTCCTTCCTTACCTCACTTCTTACTCTCCTGCTTGCCCACTCTTATCTAGCTGTGTAGTAGTCCAGCTATGTGCCCACTCCAAGGCCTTTACATTTGCTGTTCCCACTGCCTGAAATACTGTTCCTCCCAATATTCATTAAGTCCCCTCCCTCCAGAACTCTTCACTCTTTTCTTTGCATCATCTATATTTTGCCCATGGTACTTATCACCATGGTTTAAAAAATCCATTTTAATTACTTTTTAAAAAATGTCAGCTTTATTGAGGTTTATGTACTTTTTTATTGCCTGTCTCCTCCAACTAGACTGAGATTTCATAAAGACATTGGTTTTTGTTGTTGTTGTTGTTCACTGCTGTATCTCCAGTTTTTAATGATGTTTGGCACATAACACATGCTGAATAAGTATTTGGTGTATGAATTAATTAGTCAATAATTAATAGGAAACTCAGAATCCCTATAAGTGATTTCTGAAGCCGAGTCTATGGCTTGTTGTCATTTATTGATATAACCTGTCATTGTTGGTAGACGTCCGTGACTCTGTTGAGAAGTTTATATAAGCTTGAGAACCGAAACTTCTGTTTTCTTAGAAACAACCTCATAGTGTGGCATTTCACATTAATACTTTCCTGGAATTAATTTTTCAGAGGACAGAGGGACTTGGACTGGCTCTGGCCCAACAATCACAGTGGTTCTGAGGAAGGAGTGGAGGTGACCGAGTGCAGTGATGACAACTTCTTCTGTAAGACACTCACAATTCCGAAAGTGATCGGAAATGATACTGGACCCTACAAGTGCTTCTACAGGAATACAGACACGGCCTCCGTTGTTTATGTCTATGTTCAAGGTAAGTGGTTAAAAGAAATTCATTTCCCATGTTGATTTACCATCTGTATACACAATAGGCTCAAAGAAGAATCGAGTACAACAAAAGGCTCTCCCTAAAGGCTCTGTGCCGACAGGAATATACAAAACTCTTCTCTCCCAAGGTTTCCTCTGAGAATAAGACTCATTGATTTGTTCTGGAGCTTGGGCTCTGTTACATCTCTTTGGCCTAATTAGTTTTGTTCTGATCTGTATTTCCAAGGGAATTCTGTGTTCACAATTGGCTATGGAGATTTATAAAAAGCCTTCTGATGTTTGAGAAAAAAACCAAAAACTGAAATACTTGAAAAGGAAGGTTCAGAGTGAATTATGGAGAGGTTTCTGTGGAGAGATAGGTTATCTATAGCAGAGTAGGAGATTTCCCCAAGAATGCACAGGGAAACAGCCAAGGGCTCTGGAACTTTTTGGTGCATAGGTACTTTTCTTTTCCCTCTTGTACTTTACAATAAACAATTCCCATAATGTGGTACAAAAGAAGATGGGGCCTCAAAGGGCCTTTTGAGGACTGTGTTTGTTTCCTTTGCTTGTATGGTCTGAGATCTTGGATGATATGCCACATCCTTCTAGAGTGTGAAATTTGGGATTGACACCATGGATGCTAACTTAACATCCATGTAGGATAAAATACAATGTTACATGTATTTAGTATTTATCATATGAATTATCCTTTCTTTTGTATTTCAAAAATCTTCTACCTGAATTTCCCTGTGAAAACTTGACTTAACTAATGAGATACTTATCATATAATTTAGGGGATGTAAGTGTTGTATAATATTTTGCTTGAATGTACTAAATATTTTTTTCCAGTGAAGATGAGCTTTGTAGACATTTTATTTATACATTTATATACCTCTTTTCCCAGAGGATTTGAGTGAAGTGAAGATGGCTTAGCCTTTTTTTCCAGAATCATCTTTTATCAAACAGGAATTTTCTCAGCTTTGGGAAACATAGTTGCATATCTCCATTTATATTTCAATTGTGCAGTATGGTCAGTGCAATGGAAAAGTGGCGATCACATCAAAATAATGCATGTCACTCTTGGATTGTATAATATTTGAGAATTATTTTTGTCCAGGGTAAGCACAATCCAAGATAGAATTCTGTGCCCTCCTCCTCCCCTCTGCAGAATTTGAAAGAGACAAGGCTCAGATCTTCAAGAATTTCTGGCTCCTTTTGATCTGGCAGTCTTGGGAGACCAGGCTTTCCCAGAAGATTGCAAGGATTTCCTGCTTTCAGCCTGTCTGGAAATAGACTACAAGATGAACCTTTCCCATAATATCTCGTTATTTCCTTCTCCCTGGAGTCAGGAAACCTGGAGACATGTGAAAATCCATTTCATGAGCTTCAGTAAATATTTTATTTTGAGAGGATGGGTGGTTGTTTGGGTTTATTTTGTTTGTTTCCTTTTTGGGGATACTGAAATAGAATTGATTTACTGAATAGCTTTAGTCTTACGTCAAGGGGTTAATTTAGCACCTAAAGGCATCCGTAAAGCAAGCGAAAGGCTTGCTCTGTAAGCAAGCTATGTAACATTTCTTAGCATGTCGATGAAAGGTAGGTAACATTAAGAAGCAGCAAGCCCTAGCCCTGTTTATTTGTACACTGCTCATCTTGGTATACCTTCAAATTCTGCTTCCTGTTTAAGAGGGGCTCTAAGATTTTGGTCATTAAGCTTAACAATGGGAAGGAAAACACTGAAGTATTCTCTATGGACAGCCCTTTAATGTCCCCTCTGGTCCCCATCTTACTTCCCTAGTCTTCTGATCCCATCCCCTCTACCAATGGATGGAGCCAGGAAGTGGGTCCTGGCTTCGCAAGATAATGGCTATGGCATGTGATGGACTGGATTGGCTGCCTTTCTGTGCTTTCCAGCTGGGAAGGAAATCACACTTCTAATGTTGCAGAGAATTAGCTGCTTTTCTCCCCTTTATTTTAAATTAACTCTTCCTTCATTTGGGCCAACCATCCTGAAGAGCTCTGAAAATGCCCAGTCAGGTGTGTTGGGCATAACAGTCTGAACCATTATCTCTCTGAGATTTCAAGCATGACTCACACCACATCAACTCTATCTCTGGGGAATGGGGGAGTTTCCCAGCAGCACATTAACATTGTATAAACAATATTTGAGTGATATTAAAATCTCTTTTGTTTTCTTCTCACTCTGCTATGGTGGCTTTTTAAGTTTTTGTCATCGAAGATATTAATGACTGCTGAATCTTAAATGTGATAACTATTAAACACTATTTTATAAGGAATCTTATACCTAGTCTTTACAATCTTAAAATACCCATATAAAACTTTCTCTGGAATAGTTGAATTCAAAAATTGTTAGTTATTTCTTGTTTATTTTAAAGGTCCTTTGGAATCCATTGATTATTTTCATGGCATTTACATTATTTGCCTAGAGAAAGAGAACATGAATTTTTTAACATCAATAAAACTCAGTTTATAAAGTGTAAGATTTAATTTTAAGTTTAATTTGAAATTTATATAGATGAAAAAATGTAGTGTATATGAAAAATGTATATGTGTATATGAAAATGTATATGAAAAATGAAGAAGTATGCTCTTTCATTTTGAAAAAAATTATAATGACCGACTTGTTTAAATGTGGTACCTATAAAATATAGTCTACTTATTGATGATATTTATGAAATGAGTCACTCCCATTCTGGGAGTTTTCTTTCAGATTTTTCACACACACACACACACACACACACACACACACACACACACACACATACACACACACCCTTCCTGTAGCATATCCTTGGAGCCAGATACCTACCAGCAGATCGACCTGTGTATTCCTTTGCCTAATGTGAAATGTCATTCCCAAGATATTTCATGACCATGAATTCAGGACCATGAATTCTCTGGTCAGAGTTTATGAACCTGAAAGATAACCAACTTTTCTAGTAAATACATGAATTAAATGGAATTAAATTTTCTTTTAGATTACAGATCTCCATTTATTGCTTCTGTTAGTGACCAACATGGAGTTGTGTACATCACGGAGAACAAAAACAAAACTGTGGTGATTCCATGTCTTGGGTCCATTTCAAACCTCAACGTGTCACTTTGTGCAGTAAGTTACATCTTCAGTCATCTCTTACGGTGTCACAATTTTAAGCTAATATTAAGATGGGTAACCTGTTTATAATATAACATCAACAATGAGATTTAAAGATTTGTTAGGAAGGGTCAAAATGACAATAAATAAAACTAATTTGTATTCTTAAAAATATTAATTCTTTTTTTTTTTTAAGATTTTTATTGGGGAATTGGGGGGATGGGAACAGTGCTGGGGAATTGGGGGAAGGGCAACAGACAAGTTGCTGTAGTTTTGTTCTTCAATCTAGTTGTGGAGGATGTTGCTTCACTGGCCCAAGTTGGCACCATCATTGCGCTCTTCTCTGGCGAGGCAGATCAGTCGCCGGCTTCTGGACGGCCGCTCACTGCGGCTGCTGGCCGCTCACGCTGGCTGCTGGCTACATACTGTAGCCCATGGCAACCCACTGTCACAGGGACTGCAGCCTATGCTGTCGCCGGCGACTCAAGGCAGCCCAGCTCCAGGTTGAGCTGTTGTTCAGCATCTTAGCTGTAGAGGGCAGTGTCACTGGCCCTCATATGTGGGATCCGAACCGCGGCTCTCTGGCATCCCAAGCGAGTTCTTAACCATCGCGGCCACTTGGCCGGCCCAATATTAATTCTTTAGTGATAATTTTACATGGTTCTGCTTTTGGCTAGCCCTTGATTAAATATTTGATATTTCATTTTCTACCCAGAGATATCCAGAAAAGAGATTTGTTCCTGATGGTAACAGAATTTTCTGGGACAGCAAGAAAGGTTTCACTATTCCCAGCTACATGATCAGCTATGCCGGCATGGTCTTCTGTGAAGCAAAAATCAATGATGAAAGTTATCAGTCTATTATGTACATAGTTGCGGTTGTAGGTAAGAAGACACTCCCTTTCTATATCATGATTATCAGACAATAAAAGTTGGCATCCTATATTAAGATCCTGGAGGTTTGATTAAGGTATGAGTTGAAAGACAAGGGATTTGAAAAATATATTAACTCAAAATACAGTGTTGGGCAACTCATCATATCTATATTCTTTTTTATCAAATAAACCTATGTACTCATATAATCAAGATTTTTTTCTTTTCTTGCCAAGACTGAAGATGCAAAAGTGAAACATATTTCATGGAAAATTTAATGTTGCTTGGCATCAATTCTTTTAATTATATCAGCTTAATGGAAAGTTCAGCAATTTACTGAAGCTGGCCCCATTGGCTATTGACTACTCAAATCTCACTACTTTTCTATCCCCGGGGTTACATCTGTAAGATTCCCATAGGTGTGCTTTGTAAATCTCCATAGGCCATTCTTTTTTGGAAGTTACCAAGTGTTGGTGAGGCCCTCAGGGAAAGCTGATATGGCTCATTTTAAAGTTGCATCATTTTTTAAACAATATGTGCCAAGTTATAGATTTGTTTTCCTTCTCACTTTCTGTTTTTTCAATTTACTTGCTCTAGGGTACAAAATTTATGATGTGGTTCTGAGCCCCCCTCACAGAGTCGAGCTGTCTGCTGGAGAGAAGCTTGTTTTAAATTGTACAGCAAGGACTGAACTAAATGTGGGAATTGACTTCACCTGGGAATACCCTTCTTTGAAGGTAACACTAACAATTTAGAGCCAGATCTCTAAATATTTTGATAATCAGCACCAACAGAGTTTGCTTGAGAGAGATAGGGACCTCTCTAGCCAGATAAAATGTAAATGCCTTAACACACACAAATATACACATACACACATTGTTAAGAGAATTGCAGAACAGACAGCATCCATGGGAAAAAGATGCAATGCCAAGAACGCTGTCCCACTCTGCTATAATCAGGCAGTGAAGATTAGTTTCCTCCTGGTGATTACGTCTTCCCAGGTTGCATCGTTTCTCTGTTCTCCAAAGTCCTTGATCTATTTTCCCTTTAAGGGAGTGAGGGGAGTTTTCTCTTCAAGCAGTGGCATGAGACACACTTCTCCTTAAACAGTAGTCCTATTAGCCCATGTTTCTGTAGTTCATATCCGTCTCATTCCTACTATGTGAGGTTCTTAAAATCCTAATTCACTTGGTTCCATTTATTTCTACTGAAACCAAATATTTGTTGTCTAAGTATGTTAAAAGTCCTGAAGTCGCTCTTATTAGCATTACATAGCATTCACCGAGGGCCAAGACTTGATGTTGTGGGCATCTAGACGCTGCTGGGCAATGCTGTGCTGGACTTTGGAAGTTCAGTAAACTCTTTTTCAGCATCAGCATCAGCATCAGCATCAGAAACTTGTAAACCGGGACCTAAAAGCCCAGTCTGGGACAGGGATGAAGAAATTTTTGAGCACCTTCACTATAGATAATGTAACCCGGAGTGACCAAGGATGGTACATCTGTGCGGCTTCCAGTGGGCCGATGACCACGAAAAACAAAACATTCGTCACAGTCCACGGTAAGCTGAGATTTCCTTTGGAATTATGCTGTGCCTTGCAAAGTGAGATAATTTAACTAAATGTAGGTCAGCTAGTGATTCCTATTTTGTTCATTCAGAAGATAGTTTTGAACTCTTGCTAGGGAGGCCACATGACCCACGGGTCAAGAGCATAGCGTGGGTTCAAATCCCAGCTTTAATGAATAATGATGAGAAGGGCCAGTGTATCACTTATGCTCACTAAATAGTACTTGTAGTTGTTGCTGCTATTATTATCACTACAAGCAAAGTGTTATTATCTAAGATAGTTTTTAAATTTTCATTTTATTGCAAAGCTAAGAGTCTTACTTGAATAAGCATGGGCTTTGCTGTTGGAGAAACCTGGATTTTAATTACTTTCTGTGGGGCTTTGAGCAAATAATTTCTCATCTAGTCTCTTCCACTCACATAAATGTCTCAGTTTAATTGATAATTTATGCGGCACCCAATTTATAAGCCTTGGTAAGGATTTTGGTTTTTATAATATGAGAATGCAGAGAGAGACATGCTTTGGCTTATGTTTTTATAGGATTACTATGTTGTTGTTGTTGTTGTTGTTGTTGCATGTGTGTTGTTTTCTATTTTATTGTTTTGAATGTGGAATACTTTAGGGAAATAAGGGCAGAAATAGAGAGACCAGTTAGGAGGCTAATTGCAATAATCCAGGTGACAGATGGTGAGTAGCTTGGACAAAGTGGTAGAGGTAGAAGTGGTGAGAAGTGATCTGATTTTGGATATATTTTTGAAGATAGAGCCAATAGGATCTGCCTGTTGGTTCACTGGCTGTGGAGTGTAAGAGGAAGAGAATGGAACATGACCTTTGGGTTTTTACCGTGAGCAACTGAGTGAATGGTGATTTCATCTACTTAGATAGGGAAGACTGAGAAGGAAGTAAGATTAGGAGAAATAGGATTGGGTATGTTCATTTGGCGATGCCCATTAAACATCCAAAAGGAGATATTTAATATATAAACCTGGAACTCAGAGAAGTCAGGGCAGGAGATACAAATTTATGAAGCTGTGAATGGCATTTTATGCCTGAGAGTAGAGCAAGGTGTAGATGAAGAGAAGATGTCTGAGGACTGAGTCCTCAAGCACAGGTTAGGTGTGTATAGAGTGTCATAGGAGCAGAGGAGAAGGAGCACCCAAGCATCCCTGGGGGGCTTAGAGGAAGCTCTACAGAGGAGAAAATGCTTGCATTGAGACTTCAGCAATGAATCGGCTTGCAGAGTGCACTTGGGGAGAGAGCAAATCAAACACAAAGCCTGGGGCTGTGGGAGAAGCTAGAATACAATTTATAGCAAGGAATCATGGGGAATCTCTGAATTCAGACCTCCAAGGCCTTTGACTTCTCATTTGAAATGAAATAATAAACCAAATGACCACTTACAATAAATTGACATTTATGAGAATAATGATTTTTATTTTCTTCCAGGAAAACCTTTCGTTTCTTTTAATAGAGGCATGGAATCTTTCGTGGAAGCCACGGTGGGAGGCCGTGTTACAGTCCCTGTGAAGTTCCATGGTTACCCTTCCCCGGAAATAAAATGGTAACTTTTAGAAATAAATGCAAAACGTTATGTCACATGAAAGCAAATCCTTAAATTGTACTCATTCCTGAGATTTTCCCCCCCTCCATAGGTATAAAAATGGAAGACCCATTGAGTCTAATCACACCATTAAAGTGGGGCATGAACTGACTATTATGGAAGTGAGTGAAAAAGATACAGGAAATTATACTGTCATCCTTACCAATCCCATTTCAAAGGAGAGACAGAGTCACGTGGTATCTCTGGTTGTGAATGGTGAGTCCATGCAGTTTTCCTTCTCTGCCCAAAATTTATTAGAAAGAGTATGATTATATCTTCCTAAACAGCCAGGCCACCATTCCTGGGTCACCTGCTGTTTCACTCACATCATGAATGGGCTCCTGTATATTAAAATGGTCCAGAGTGGTGGAGTTGAAATGAGGTGTAGAACAGTGTGCAGTGAACATGTTTGCTTAAGAGGCCATGTGAATGAACTGTCTGGTGGTCAAATGCAAGATTAAAGTAGATGTCCCCTTGATGGCTAAATGCTGTGAGATAAGAATGCCTGTGGGGACAGTTGACAAGCTTAAGTTGCACTACCTTTGCTCCTATCTCATGGAATTACATACCTGGCATGCACATGTGTAAGATTCTTCTTGAATTTTGTGGGAAGCTTCTAGTTTGACCTTGTAGTTGATGTATCTGTGATGCCCAGGCAGGCTGCCACTGTTGGCTGGTTGGAAGCTTCTCAATTTTTTTTTTCAAACAGGAGTCTAAGATCTGATTCAGGCCACAAAATAATAAGTTATTGACTTAAGGATCATTTGAACTTTATTTTCCCAAATTGAAAGATATACATAAGTGACTGGGAGAGGGGGGAGAAGCGAGTGGGGGGAAAGGTGTGTCATAATCAAGTAAGTGTGGGAGATGCTAAGTTGATGTAAAACAGGTGTCTTTGTTGTAGGACATCTCAGGGCCTTTAATGTGCTCATGTGTTTTGTCATTCTCCTGAGGGAGAGATATAGAGTGTTAAAGGTTTAACACACTTATTTGACCACAGCATCCTCCCACCCCCAGTAAATCCATTAATATCTTGCCCCAAACACAGTTTGGAAAACGCTTCTCTGTTATAATTCTTCATTCTCCCTGCTGGCATGACATATAAAAACTTCAGAAACTTTTCGTGTGACATGAAGGTGCTTCCCCATATATCCTGCTGCTATTTTGTATGTCTGTTGAGGTTGGCTTTATTTCTTTGCTGGGACATCAGCTTTAGGGAGTATTTTAATGGTAACAGCTTCCCAAAATGTCACTTCAAAGCCACTTGGGAGTAGAGGATTGGGGAGTGGAGAAAAGTTGAAAAGCTGATAAGTAAGGTGGGGGAAGGAAATGAACAAGCAATAAGGATGTAAAAATGGACAGTGAATAACTCCATATCATTAATTCATGAAGTAATTAAACATTTGACTTGCCCTAGCATTTACCCTCCTACATAAAATAAACATAAAAAAGTCAAGTTTTGAAAGTATAACCTAAGGTTGAAAGTGATGAGAAAATAGTTTCAAATGAATGACTTTGGAGCCAAAAAAAGAAAGAAAGAAAAAAGAGAGAGAGGGAGGGAGGAAGGAAGAGGAAGAAGGAGAGGGAGATGATGGAGAAGCAGGCGAGGTGAGTGACCCTGAGCAAGTCATTTACCTTTTCTATGTTTCATTTTTCTCACGTGTAAAGTGGAGGACAATAACAGTGGTTGTGTGGATTAAATGAGATAATCAGTGTAAATCACTTAGAACAATGCTCATTACATAATAAATGTACTTACTATATTATTGAAAACTATTTTCTTTTCTTTTTGCCTTGATCTTATGAGATTGGAGGACAAGGAGAATTACCCCTATGATGTAGATGAGAAATACTGAGACACACAGTTGCGAGATCTGCACAGACTCATTCAACTTATTATATTATTGTTGTTGTTGTTATCATTATTATTATTATTAGTAGTAGTAGTATCACTAGAAGTCAGGACTCTTGTTTCCAAGTCTAGATATTCTTTAAGAAACCAAAAGGGAGCAAAATCATCTGCTAAGAAAAATGTAGGCTTTAGTTGCTGAAAACTTCTGCTTTCCATTCCTCAAAGCTGATTGACAATTCAAAAGTTGTTTTTTCCGTATCCAGTCCCACCCCAGATTGGTGAGAAATCGCTGATCTCTTCCATGGACTCTTACAAGTACGGCACCACCCAAACGCTGACTTGCACAGTCTACGCTGTCCCGCCCCCGAATATCAACTGGTATTGGCAGCTGGAGGAGGAGTGCACCTACAACCCTACGTGAGTAGGGCCATGCCCTCTTTTCCTGCCATCTCCCATTTCTTCCAGCCAAGCTCTGATCTGATGGCATTTTAAGCTGAGACGGCTATCTCTAGGAAAGTTATCCCTCAGGTGGTAGTCTCCTTCAATCTTTCTCTATCTGATGTCTTTCTTTGGGGCACCCTGCTTTGAGATTAACTATCTCTCTCTTCTCAGGTTAGCCCTGCTGTACACCTTTGCAAATGCAGGCTCTTTGTTCACTTTGCTAATTGCCCGTTTTTGTTTTCTCTCCTTATACAAATCAGTTGGTGAATACCATATCTCTCCTTCTTATCTGGGAGAAGGTTCATCTTGAGGAAGTGCTGCTGGTTGCAAGGGACAGATAGACCTAGCTGCAGCCCTCAGCCCTCAGGTCCAGCTTATCAGGTTCTAACACAAGTCCAGACATCCTTAGGAAAAAAAAATAACAACAAGCCACTTGCCGCCACCCTAAGCAGTTCACTTCCTGTTGTTGTTTTTGACATGGCCACTGCTAGTTTCGTCCTCAGATGCTGACCGTTTCCTACACAAAGGTCGTAGTCCCAGAGAGATTACTTTAAGAAGCCCAATGGCTTCTTAGTTTCCTTGCCTTCCTTTGAACTAAATTAACTTGAATTGTCTTGTCGATCCAATTTATGAATGGACGTTTATTCCCAGAATAGCTGCTTCCCTCCTGTATTCTGAATGAATCTACCTAGAACCTTTTCCTTCATTGCTGAGGCCTATTTTTAATTGGCACAAACTCTGGTAACATGGTAGGGTGCATTGAAAGTTACTCCTGAGAACGTAATAACCAAAGTCTGACTCCTTTCCTTACTGTTGATTTGAATTAGTGAAAAATTAAATCATAATATGATCTGTTATCTTGTTCTTTTAGTCAAGGTGTATTAATGACAAACCCATATACTTGTAAAGAGTGGATAAAGGTGAAGGACTTCGAAGGAGTAAATAAAATTGAAGTAAACAAAAATCAATTTGCCCTAATTGAAGGAAAAAACAAAGTGAGTTTGAAGTTCTTTAATTTGAAAATCTGTTTCTCTTTCTCTCTCTTTTATGGAAGGATGGTGTGAAAGCAGAGGAAAATAATATGTGAGAAATATTGGAGATTGATAATCAAATAAATTGGATGATAAAATACTAGCAGATTAAGTTGGCTTGAAAACACCATTGACTTTTAGAAGTACCAATGGCTTATTAATAGCTTGGAGAAAGATAAAACACATATGCCATCAAATCTATACATGTGTTGTAAGGTGGTTGATTTTACAAGTATGAAAATGAGAAACTATGTTATATTAAAACACATGGTTTCCAAAGCCCGTTTTGTGTAGTGTGTGATCTACACCAACATAATTACACTTGCATGGATTTGAGAGCAGTCAGTGTAGTAGTATGAATGGAGTAGGCAGGTCGTAGTGGTTGTGGGGATGGCTGGATTTTCGTCTGAATGCATGTGCATAAACACAGCCTCCTTTGTTTATAGCCTGGGATTTGTTTTTTTCACAGACTGTAAGTACCGTTGTTATCCAAGCAGCAAATGTGTCAGCTTTGTACAAATGTGAAGCGGTCAACAAAGCTGGGAGAGGAGAGAGGGTTATCTCCTTTCACGTGACCAGTAAGTATTGCTCTCCAAGGGGTGGGCTGGATCCTCTTGCCAAGTGGGTGCTAAGCTACTCTGTAGCCCTTGTCATTCCTATGAGTGGCATGGTATTTAGGAAGAGGACTTGTGTTGATAAATGATGCCTTTGTTCATAAATTGAAATTCCTCAGATAGGTCCTGGGCTCATGTGAAGTCAATACATCCGACTTCACTGGAGAGATAGTGTTTCACACATGCCTTTTAATCACAAGTCCTGCATCATATTTATGTCTCTGTCATCAGAGTCTAGCACAGGGATTGGCTTATTGGGATTCAGTCCATATTGGTGGGCTTGCTGCTGAGCAGTTGACAAGGTTTGGTTTTGTGGAGGCAACTATAATGACAGGAGCAGCACCCTCCCAATGCTGCTGATTTTGTGTATTCATCTTAGTTTTATGGCTAAGCTTTAGCTGATTGGATGTTTGATAAATTTACATTTCCAAATAAGACCTTTTGGTAAAATAATACATTTTGGGACCTGAATTGTCCACTTTTGTTGCTTCCTTGTATTACATCCCCTGGGACTGATAGAGCTTCACTTCTGGTGTTTTATAGCAGTTTGAAGGCAACAAGAAGACAACAGTGTGCTGCCCAAGTTGAATTGCTATCTTCTAACCATGGGTTTTACATTTCAGGGGGTCCTGATATCACTCTGCATCCTGGCCCCCAGCCAACCGAGCAGGAGAGCGTGTCTTTGTTGTGCAGTGCAGACAGAGCTACATTTGAGAACCTCACATGGTACAAACTTGGTCCACAGGCTGTGCCCACACCTGGTTGCAAGCACTTGGATGCTCTTTCGAAAATGAATGCTACCATGTTCTCTAATAGCACAAATGTCATTCTGATCATGGAGCTCCAGAATGCATCCTTGCAGGATCAAGGAGACTACGCCTGCTTTGCTCAGGACAGGAAGACCAAGAAAAGACATTGCGTGGTCAGGCAGCTCACAGTCCTAGGTAAGGAGGCAACCCTGGCTCATCCAGAGGCCATCAGAATGCCTTAAATGTAGAGCTTTCCGGTGCTGAGTGAAAATTGCTATCCTCCAAGAGGTTATGAAGTTGACTGGTACACACTTGTCTTATTCACCGAAAGTCCTTGAAGCAGAAGGGAGCTAATAATGATGAAATGATGTATGAAAAAGAGAAAATAGCATGGTTCTTTCCAACCAATGATGGGGGAATAACTCACTAGTATCTGCAAGGGGTTAGCCTGAACCAGGGAAATTGCTGCCTTGTTCTTGAGCATTCATTTATTTAAATAGATACATATTTATTGAATGTCTAGTATGAGCTAGGAGGGTGCCAGAAGTTTACAGAGGCAACTAGATAGACAGGATGAGAATGCAGATATCCAATGGAAAGTTGTAGTACAGTAAGGTCTCTGTCCATGTGGATAGAAAATGTTTTCTGTTTTATTCCATGCTACGCTCCAGTCCTAGAACATAGTAGCTCATGCTAGTTGTTCAGTGGGATACTTGCTGCATGAAGAATGTAATGGGGGGATTGTTTAGGACCTATGAGAGCCCACGGGAAGGGTACTACACTAAAGCCTGTACCTCTGTATCATCTCATGTGGTCCAGCGTAGTTCAAGGTCCATGAGATGACAATTTTAGTGAGCACATAACTTTGAAAATTCCCTTTGAAATCACTCTCTACACCTCATCTAAACTTGTGCTTTGCACAAAATCTGCGCAGCCATGGCTCTGTCTCTTGGGAAATCAGGAAAATTTGGGGAGTTTCTCTTTGTGCCATCACCCTCCATTTTGTCCTGTTCTTTGTGTCCCTTCCCAGTTTCTAGGATGTATGTGTTCTGGTTTTTTTTTTTAATTTTTATTGTTAGGAAGGCTAACTGCCAAGGTAAACTAAGCTGTACTCAGTTTTTGAGGATAATATAATCAGAGGTCTTGGCATATTTTAAGAGGTATCTTCAGATGGTCACTAGAATAGGTTTTGCTAGTGTAAGATTTTGGTTTAAAAAGAAGAGATATTTTTGGGTGAAGCCATCCCAGGGCTCTTTGAATCACACCACATATAGGACCATACTTTCCATTTGCCTTGGTGATTGGTCTGGTTTCAAGCTAATAGAAGAATTCAGAAAGATTGTGAAGGAGGCTCCTGGCCTTGCCATGCCCAGGAACCATGTGCTCACAATGAGCTGTTTTGCTTCCCTGAGGACCCCCAGGTTATTTGCCAAAAATTATTCTTAGAAATAGACTAGAATCCAGGACACATTTAAATTCCAATGTAGTTTTCTCACTGAGATAATTTCATTTTGTTAAGTGTTGAAATGGATTCTTTCAGCAAGACTCTTTATGATGTTCAATTGGTTTGGGCAAGGTATTTCCACAGCACTTTGATGATTTACAGGAAAAGGGTACATCTAAAGTTTTGCTGAACATGTAAACAAATACTCATGGGCTCAATTTTCTTTAAATCTTTGACTGTCCTTAGGGTATTGTTGTTTTACTTGTGTTTTAGTGGGAAAGCATTGGACTAGTCTTTCAGGCTCACCAGATTCTATTAGTTCACCTGTTTACTTAGTTATAGGGACTTGGGCAAGTTGTTTCAGCCCCTGAACTGCAGTTACTTCATCTGTAAAATAAGGCTCGTACTCCTGTCCATCGTAGGACTGATAGTGAGTAGTATAAATGAGATTTGTAAAAAGTACCAAGTAAACATAAGGTATTCTTTGTTTGTTGAATTACCCTGAAGTTTTGCACTTTCCAAGAGAAACATGGCAGAATTCTAGGGTGCCTCTGGCTAGAACTTTTATGGGAAGGAAGCCATATCTGATTGGAGGAAAAAGCCATAAGGGTGACAATGTTTATTTTGCGATGTGATTATCATCTTGAATCACTAACATGAATGTTCAAAAAGATACAGTAATCTGTATGAACTGTCCTGACTTATTGGCTTCATTTCACTTTATTCAGTGACCAGCAGTACTGTTATGAACCTCTGTGTGTTTTCAGATTGGTAAACCAACAGTGTACTGTTTACTAAATTTAAACAGTTTAATAGTTTACTGATACTCAAAGCATTTCAAAACTTTACCTAAATGTTCTGTTTTCTTTTGTGTGTGCATAGAACGTATGGCACCAATAATGACAGGAAATCTGGAGAATCAGACGACAAGTATTGGTGAAACCATCGAAGTTTCATGCACAGCATCTGGGAATCCCCCTCCACGGATTTCATGGTTTAAAGATAACGAGACACTTGTGGAAGACTCAGGTGAATAAAACATGCCTATCTCTCTTTGGTTGCAGAATTTTCCTGGAGATGTTGTCTAAAATCCATATTATTTCTTGGTTTGTCTAAGGTAGAAATAATAGCTATCTCTGTGTCCATGATCCAGCTCATTTCATAGACTCAGAATCAGAGTATTCAGGACCTTGTTGAATTCTCATGGAATCCAGGGTTGATGCGTCAGCAGTTGATCCTGTATGACTCTTTGGAGTTAGACAATAGCTCAAGATAAGGGGCAATATTTATACTTTAAAAAATTTTCCTGAAAAAACAAAAAGACCACATTGTAAATAAAAAGAATCATTTTCTTCCTTTCTCAGGCATCATACTGAAAGATGGGAACCGGAACCTAACTATCCGCAGGGTGAGGAAAGAGGATGAAGGTCTCTACACCTGCCAGGCATGCAATGTTCTTGGGTGTGCAAAAGTGGAGGCATTTTTCATAATAGAAGGTGAGTGGGACTTCATAAATACATCATATAGTTTTTAAAAATTAGCTTGTATCTCACATATACTCATACACTTTGGGTTCCGGGAAGATTATATGTGATTTTTGATATTCTTTGTATTTTGTAAATTTTTCTACTATAAGTATGCATTATTTTAACCAGAAAACATAATTACTGTTATTTTAATTCTGTGTGCATCACATTTCTATCACTGCAACTCTCACTGTAGAAAATTGATAGCCAGGCAGGTAGAATATCCTCTTTTCCTTGATTCTTTCTTCATTTGAATGGCTCAGTTAACTTGTTATGAAATTATACCTCTGTATTTATTTGGAAAAACATTAAAATTACTGCCTAGCCATGAAAATCCACACTATCCAGATAGTCACAAAGGTTCATAGTTTTACCTGGACTAAAGATAATTAGGATTCATTTGTGAACAATAGACCGTTGCTTCTCTGAAATGGAAAAATTTGGGTCCTTATCTAAATGTGAAAGGAAACTTGTATGTGTATGCAGGAATGATTTGAAATCTGGCATTTTCTCAGATAGAAAAGGTAATTTGTGACAGAATATTTTATCTTCAGAAGTGTATTCCTATGTTTTTTCTTTTTTTAAATAACCCATCAGGGGGACAATGAAAGTGTATTATGTGGGTGAAGGAATGGTATGCAAGGGGAAGAAAGAAGGATGGTGACAGATGGAGGAATTGACAGATTTCTATGAACTCATTCTAATGTATCTCTCAAAGTCTAGGATGTACTCCCTTTAATCTGTTAAATCTCTGTTGCCAAGTATTGCATCTCAATACCTTGACTTGTTTTCAAATATGTAGGCTTATTACCATTTCATAAACTGCACTTGCAAATAAAGATTTCAAGTGTGAGAAATAAATAAAGATTTCAAGTGATGAGGTGGTTTGGCCACTTCCAAAGTGCTTCATGTTTTAGGGCAAATAAATCCTAAGGGAGACTTCCAGTTCTCTCCTGTGTTCTGCCTTACCTCCATTAACTCTCTGTGGCTGGTTACCAATATCTAACTCGGTAACATTGGCACAGGGATCATATTTACTTCTCAACTGAAGAGAATACTAAGAAAGGAAGAGGTAAATATTTAATTTTCCTGCTAGGTTCTGACATGTTATTATGGGAATATTGATACACAAACTTATATAGACAATTGAATCTTTGAACTTTTACTTTGTATAAATGGATTTTAAAATCTCTATGTATAAGTTACTTCAGTAGGAACATCAGAGAAACAAAATCTACTTCCAAGCATCCTTGGTGCTTGTCTCTCAACTGTTAATTCTTATTTTGCTAACTAGCTACTTACTTGTCTTTCTGCCTTCTTGAAGCTGCTGTGAGTGGGAGACTCATAGCTTTGATTCACACCTCCCTCATCCAATGAGAGCCCTAAGTGATAATTGCTTCCATATCACTTGTTTACCTCCTCTGGGTTTCATTTCTCCACTCAGAGCTGTCCTCTGGAGCCCTAAGCTTCTGCAGCTTTCCTTGTCAACTTCTATCTTTTTCTCTTCTCTTTTCTTTCATGCGTGGTTTTAAACTCATATTGCCAGGCCATGCAGCATATGCTCATTTTAGCTCTCTCTCTTTTTCTCACTCAGGCTCTTGACACAAAAGGACAAGGTAGTGTAACGATTAACTGGTGTCAGACAGACCTTGGTTAACTCTTGAACATTCTACCAACTTGCAGTGTGTTCTTGATGAAGTAACTTAACTTCTCTGAACTTGTTTCTCCATCTGAAAACTGAAGGTTGTTGAGAAGATCAAGTGGGATGACATTTTTAAAGTGATATGTGGGAGCACCTAGTAGGTGTGTAATCATCAATAACTCTTTGGCCAAAGGACTACATTTATTTCCCTACTTGGTTTCTTAAACAATCCTTTCTCAAACTCTATACAGATCAAAACACAGACTATCAATATAAAAGTAGATGTTCATTTTCTCCAAATGGAAATGCTTTCCTTCTTTTTTTTTAAAGATTATTTTTATTTATTTATTTTTATTGGGGAATTGGGGGGATGGGAACAGCGCTGGGGAATTGGGGGAAGGGAAGCAAACAAGTTGCTGTGCTTTTGTTCTTCAGTCTAGTTGTGGAGGACGTTGCTTCACTGGCCCAAGTTGGCACCATCATTGCGCTCTTCCCGGG
>NW_017731403.1:482015-522962 GCF_001890085.2 Hipposideros armiger
GACTCACGGCAGCCCAGCTCCAGGTTGAGCTTTTGTTCAGCATCTTAGCTGTGGAGGGCAGTGTCACTGGCCCTCATATGTGGGATCCTAACCGGTGCCCTCTGGCATCCCAAGCCAGTTCTTAACCATTGCGCCATTCGGCCGGCCCAATACTTTTCTTCTGTATAGAACATGATCTGTTTTCTTTCCATCAAAGTCGGCTCTTCCTCCAAACACTTACTATGCTTGTCTTAGAAGACATTAATATTTCTGCACTTAATTATTTTAAGATTTCATCATTGGAAGTTTTCATGAGCAACATTTTGCAAACTTGAAATTATCCATTAAGACTATTACAGACTCCATCCAAGTCAGAAGTTTGTGACTATTATTGTTTAGGAGTTTTCCGTGTTGATAAGTTTGAGATCTTGCTTTAGTGTTAAACTTTGTCATCTTATATCAAAAGGTATACGTTTCCAACTGTTCATGCTCACTCCATTGTGTCTTTCCAGGTGCCCAGGAAAAGACAAACTTGGAAGTCATTATCCTGGTCGGCACTGCTGTGATTGCCATGTTCTTCTGGCTACTTCTTGTCATCGTTCTACGGACTGTTAAGCGGGTAACAAAATAATTTCTCTTCTATCTCATGCACATTGGTTTTCATGATTAATGAAAGCTGACTGGGGCTGTTTGAATTGTTTCTTCCCATTATTATTGGCTCAATGGGCACAGTTTATTTCAATACAATAACATTCTTGCCCACTTTCTTTTGGCTGGATCACTAGGCTTTAATTGATAGAAGTTGCTAGAGGAGAAAAGGATTTAGACTGCCTAGTGTAATTAAGATTTAAGAGCTTAATTCTGAGCTCATGTGGGAGTTGAGGGGACACTGGAAACAGGCTTATAATAGGACTACTGTCAAAGTCCATGAGTTTTATTTGGAAATGAGACATCAGGAATGGGGCAGCCATCAAAACAATAACAAGTACACAAAACAATAGCCAAACAACAGAGTGTGTGTGATTTAAAGGAGTAATGCCTTCCAGGCCAATGGAGGGGAGCTGAAGACAGGCTACTTGTCCATTGTCATGGACCCAGATGAACTCCCCTTGGATGAACACTGTGAACGCCTGCCTTACGATGCCAGCAAATGGGAATTCCCCAGAGACCGGCTGAAACTAGGTGTGTTTTCAAGTGATAGTAATTTGATACTGGGTGTACCAGGTCATCTCTTTTTCCTTGAGGATGGGGAAAAATCTAGTCTATTCAAATGTTGAATTCTGGATGAGCAATATTCACTCCATCTCTTGAATTTGAGAAATCATCTTTTTTAGTCACTTAGATGTCGGATCCCTTATAACCATGGAGAGTGAAAGGGGAGATATTAAATAATTAAACTGGGCCAAGGGAGTAAACTGTACTGTTCATGTTAAACAGGGATGTATGGTCACCCTACATACCTGGAATCTCTACACATCCCTTTGGTGGTGTAGTAATCCAAGTCTATTTTGTTGCTGCTGTCCTTGTTGACTGTAGGTAAGCCTCTTGGCCGTGGTGCCTTTGGCCAAGTGATTGAAGCAGATGCCTTTGGAATCGACAAGACAGCAACCTGCAAGACAGTGGCCGTCAAAATGTTGAAAGGTAAAAGCAAAATTATATGGTGATATATCCCTTTATCTGTTCCATTGAGTCTTTAAACATGATGAAGGCTTGTATACTACTATCTAAGCATGCAGTCAGCCTATATACCTTTGTGCAAATTGGAAAACTGTTCCTTTTTTATAGCCTCATGCGAAGGTGCACAGACAGGCAAAGTTGGGGGTGGGTTTCAGCACCCCCATTCCTACTTTCCCACCTTGCCCTGGGGGGTCCTTGTGCAGGGCACAATTTGTACAACTGTACTTAGTGGCCTGGCTATAGGTAAAGAAAAAAATATTGGTTATATCAACGTTGTTTTTCAGCATATTATGGTGCATTTGTAAGATAATTTTAGACCATCCAGGAATATGAAAAGAAATTTGATGTAATAAGTCAAAACAGCAGAGTACAAAAACAGCATGTTCCCTAGACTTAGAGTATATATAAAAGATTTCACATATGAAAAATACTATGCAAAATAAGAATGTTTGTGCTAGGAAAAAAAGATTTTTTGGGTGATATTTAAAAAAATTAAAAGCTTTATAACCAATTGTTAATCTTAATAGTAATGGAATTCTGGTTTTGCCATTTTATTGGGTTATCGGAAGAGTCATGATGCATTTTTGCAGTGAAAAACAGAAAAAATACGTCATGACTTTTCCAACAACCCGATAATTTGGGGAGGTGGTGCATGTAGAGCTCTTTACTCCAATTGTGATGTGCTTTCATTGAAGGAGACGATGCTACCTACCTTTTGCCAATAGGTCTTGTGCATTTCAAATCCATCTCTGTCCTTTTGCCTATTCTCCCTTGTGGCAAAGCGGATATGTAATTTTGATCTGGCTCAGGGGTCAGCAAACTGAGGCTTGTGAGCCACATGCGGCTGTTTGGGTACGTACATGTGGCTCTGAAGTAAAATTGAAAATGAAAATAAAACTATCATAGTTTCATTTATACAATTTTTAAAGGATATTATTCACATAATGATCATTTCATTATGGCTCTAGAATAATTTTTAAATTGTTGTGAGGGACAGGATTGGCTCTTCTGTCTCGAAAGTTTGTCCATCCCTGATCTGGCTCATCAGGATCTGAAGGTGTGGACTGTGTCTGGATTATAGGGAAATGTACTGGTCGATACTGGATCAAACTCAGAGCCTTAGCCTCATCAGCTTCGTGTGCCAACTGGCCTTGCCAGCTGGCCCTTGTTAAGTTTCCTGCTCGGCACAGATTGGCGGGAACTTCAGCATAGCTTCTAATGCATGAGGATATTTAATACATGGTGTTGCTTCCTTATGAGGAAGGACTGAAATAATCAGGCCCTAAGAAATATAGTAAACTTGATACATGAAAATCCAATTTTGTAAAAGAAGAAAATCTGGGCATGATTCCATTTGCAGATGCATTCTCCACTTTGCAAAAGACTTCACAATGGATTTCTTTAAATACCAAACATTCTGGGTGCACTTAAACTAAGAATTTGGTTTAGAATTAGAAAATGATTTGTACTTGACTTTTAGGGGAATGCACCTAGTCTGTAAATTAGGCTACAGTTGTATTGTCCCTGGAGAGTAAGTTGCATAGATGCGTCAATCTTCCTAAGGTAATGCCCACATTTATGATTTCCCTCTTTTCCCTGTATTTGTAGAAGGAGCAACACACAGTGAACACCGAGCCCTCATGTCCGAACTCAAGATCCTCATCCATATTGGCCACCATCTCAATGTGGTCAACCTTCTAGGTGCCTGTACCAAGCCAGGGGGTGAGTATCTGTGGATGGTTCTGGGTGCCTGATTTGGGCATATGCTTCTCTGCTGGTATTTGAGGGAAACCACTCAACTGCCATGGCCTTGATTTCCTTAACTTAAGATACTTAGTTATAAGTATTCTTAGATATAATTGTATTTCATGGAGGTTAAATGGGCACTATAAATTAATTTTAGAACTTCCTGTGAATTGAAAAAATGTCACATTGTTATAATACAGTTTGCTACTTGTATAATAGGTGTTCAGATGAGAAAAGTAAACTTCTTAGAAAACTTGAAAGCAGAAGACCTTAATAATAGATCCCCCCTGAAATGGAGTCATCTTCAGTGATTGTGTTGAAAAGCATCTGGGCGGGTTTTCTTTTTAAATTTTGTGAGTCTTGTGTAATTGCCTTTTGGAAAAAGAAAAGCTACAATGTAAGGGGATGGTGACCAGCAGATTTCTATGATCCTGTCCCCAAGGAAAGGTTGTAGCCTCTTCTTTGATATTTTCTGGTTTAAAAATATATTTAACACTTAGTGAGAGACATGAGGGAAGACACAATTTCCTTTCTTGACATGCGCTGTCTGCAGGTCCACTTATGGTGATCGTGGAATTCTGCAAGTTTGGAAACCTATCAACTTACTTAAGGAGCAAGAGAAATGAATTTGTCCCCTACAAGGTATGCTATTGCCTAACTGAACTCTGGCTACATTGTAAAATGGAGGAAAACTCAAAGCAGTACAGGTTAATTTTTTTCATGAAAATTCTGTGAAGAACTCGTGAGGAATCTTCTCACATTACCTCTTGGCTGTCATAATGTCCTCTTTAACCTTCTGGGGGATATATGCTTCTCATGTTTTATTTTTGTGACTTTAATCTACTGAACCATCATAGATGGTGCCTGAAAAGAGAAGAAGGTAGGGGTGATTAAGGGAAGAACGAAGAGAAGGAAAGTCCTGGATTATTCTCTCTCTCCATTAGTTATATTTGGCCCTTTGGAATATAAACCCCTCTGTATAGAACACCCAAATGTTGAAAGTGTGTCTGTGTGAAACTTGAAGCAAGGCATTTATCTCTTTAGGCTAAAGAAGGAGCTAGGCTTTATGGAAGAAAACCTATTATGTAGAACACTTGCCCAAAATTTCAGCCCAGAGACTGCCTGATCTTGACATTGATGTCCTTCATGTCTACCTTTCAATAGTTACAATCATTTCCAAAGTTTACTATATTTTAAACATTCCTTTTGTATTGAAGGAGTTTGTTTTTCACGCGTTTCCTCATAGACCAAAGGGGCACGATTCCGTCAGGGGAAAGAATACGTTGGGGAAATCGCCATGGATCCTAAACGCCGCTTGGACAGTATCACCAGTAGCCAGAGCTCAGCCAGTTCTGGATTTGTTGAGGAGAAATCCCTCAGTGATGTCGAGGAGGAGGAAGGTACCACCATTGCTTCTTCTGCACTTCACACATGCTCTTGCAGAAACAGACAAGGTGACAGGGTGTTACAAAGAATTCTGCCACAGGAAAAGCCTAACGCTACCTAATATTTGAAAGAAACCTGAATTTCTAAACTTCCTCTATTGAGTCTCCCCAAAGGTGAAGTGTGAAAGCTCTAAAGAAGCAGCGGGTTAAGCAGTAAGACAAAGCCTGGCTAGCCTGAGAAATCTTGGTACCTGGGGAGAGAGCTAAATAGTCAGCAACTATCAAACCAAAGCTCTTAAAATACTGGTTGAGCATTTATTATCAGGAGAGGCTCAGCACTGTGTTCCGGAAGGGCAAAAGACGCTCTGGTGGCTGGTCAGCCTCCCCATCGCCTAAGCATTGCGTACTTCACCAGCACACCAGGAGTCTTTCAGTTAATAGTGCCCAACCTTCTCCGAGGCAGTAGAGGGGCCATCTGTTGTTTCTCCCCCATCCCTAAGTCTTCCTTCCAGCCATACTTCCTCAGAAGAGTCTTGGTAAATACACTTTTCTTTATCCAGTTATGCTACCAATGATATTTTAGGGCCTTTATGAGTGGAGCTGCATTTCCAGTCTAACGTCTTCTAGGTCCAGTATACACTATAGATCTGCTTCCCTCCAAAGGAGCAGAGGGAGCTCCGTGGATGTAGACGTGGGGCTTCCTGACGTCTGGCTCCTCTTGAGACATGAGTTTAGAAGAATCTAATCATGAAATAGTGGAGGAAAACTCGCTTCTGTTTCCCTTGACATGAGGCCATAGATAGTGCTGAAATCTGACTTCTTTCCCTTAGAAGTCCAGCAGGCAGTGTGAGTCTGGAATGTGGTCTAAAAGAGCATGGGGAGGTTGTCTAAACCTCATGTAATTGGACCCACACTGATGGAGCCATTTCTGCTCCATTCTTCTCTCTCACAAAATGGCAGCCAGTGAGCTGAACACACAAAGGATGGAGGTAGTAAATTGGAATAGAAAGAGTGTTGGCCTAGAATTGTGCCTCCATTTCTTCATTTGGACATTGAAGGGGTTTCACTAATTGTTCACTGTTAGCCTTCTACCCCTAAGCAGAAAAAGTCATTGAGAAAACTGTTGGAAGCCGTTTTAATACTTACAAGGTTATCACAATTGAATTTTCATTTACTTTGGTATTTGTCTCCAGGAAAGAAGCCATATCTTACCCAACTAAAGTTAAGAGATCATGTTGAAACACCCATTAATGTCTTAGTGTTTATTTGTATCAGTTGAATGAAAGTAAATAGTACCAGTTTACGTAAATTCATCTTTCTCTTGATGTTTGGGTCATCTCTCATTTGTATTTTCGAAGGAAAAAAGCATCCTCACAGGCCAGATTTCATGTGTTTACAGGACTTTCTCAGCTTGAAAGTGAGAGAAGTAAATATATTTCTAGTATTTTTAGTTATCCGTTAATTATCCATAGATTATAGTTTGACCTTTGGCCTTTGTCCCAGGATAAAGCCTGGAGAGAAAAGAATCAATGACCCTGAATATTGTTGTTTTATTTTTAGAGCTCTTCATATAAAACTATTGTTTACCCCTCTGGGTAAATGAAAAAAACAAAAACAAAAACCAACAACAGCTTAAAATAACAAGTCTGAAAAAGTTGTCTTTCACCCCGTTAAATCTTACCTCCATTCTGCCTCCTGCATTTGCTCATTCAGTTTGGCTGAAATGGAAAAACCAATATTTTTGCTAATGGATATAATGAATTCTAATAATACTGGTATTCAGCAAACTTGTAGAAGATAGAGGCATTTTCTATATGCTTCTATTTCCTGAAATGTAACCCCCACATTTTAAAATAAAGAATGCTCTTAGAAACAAATAGTGAAAATAACTGATCTTGGTCCTCCTGCATCTTCTGACAGTTTCTGAAGATCTCTACAAGAACTTCCTGACCTTGGAGCATCTCATCTGTTACAGCTTCCAAGTGGCTAAGGGCATGGAGTTTTTGGCATCACGGAAGGTAAGACAGCTCAAGGGGAAATAATGTATCTCTTCAGATCACAGATTTGGAAGTAAGTTGTCCAGTGCCAGGCACTAGTGTTTTTTGAGGACTGTACTTCATTCACCACTCTGGAGCTATTAGAAGAGCTCTGTTGGGGAGACCCATTTCTGTTAATGAAGGGAGTTTAAGCACTTCATGAAATGAATTCATTTGATAAATCCTTATTGAGCATTTACCAAGAGCAGGCAGCCTTCTAAGCACTAAGGATACTGTGTGAACAAACAGGCAAAACTCTCCAGCTTCATGGAGTTTATATTCTGGTGGGTAGAGCAAACAGTAAATACTATCAATAAGTGAAATACGTAGTAGGTTAGATGGGAGTAAGAGCTATGGGGAAAGAAAGCAGAAAAGGATTATAGAGCACATAGGAGTGGTACGCTTGTGCATGCATATGCTCTTATGTTTGTGTGCATCAATTTTCAGTTTTTAAAAAAAGTGCACATGCACGGAAGGCTTTATAAGAATGTGACATTTGAGTAATAACCTGGAAGAGGTAAGGGACCAAGCCTTGAAGATATCTTGGTGTGAGAGAATCTATTTTTAATTTATTTTACATTCATCAAGAAGTATTTGTTAGTAGTATAATTAGAAAGCAGGAAGGACAGGCTTTGGATGAGAGCAATTAAAGCAGCTAAAATTAGAAAAGTAGGCCAAACAAAGGCTGAGGTGCGGACGTGACAAGTTACAAATATTCCAAAGGCTGTAAACACCACAGAGGGAGCAAGGTTGGTTGAAGTCTCACCCCTCTGGAAAGGATAAAATTGATGGTTTGACATTAAACAAGAAAAATTGAGATTTAGTTTCAAGAACAATTATCAGTTAACAAAATGCATTTGCAGCAACTTACTGGGGGAAGAAAGATTTAAAGTATTTTTTGTTTGTTTGCTTGTTTGTTTGTTTGTTTTGCTTTCTAAATTAGGGTGAAGTCCCTAACCCAGTTTTTTTTCCTGAAGTTTAAAACTCATCATAGCTTTCAGAGCTTTAGGATCTCAGATGTTTTTGCCAGGGGCTCTTGTCTTTTTTCTCCCATGGGCAAGGGAGAGAAATAAAGTCTTACAGGATTTTCCCAAAGAGAAAGGCCCTTTGCCCCTCTTGGAGATTTTGATTTTTAAAAATTATTTTATTAAGTCCATGCCGTTTCATCAGGGTTCCTTTCAGTGACTGGGAAGGGAATGGGGAGGGGAGATTCTTTAACTTCCCTTGCATCTCCCAGCTGATTTATTGAATACCACCTGCGTTGTTGGGCTAAAAATGGAAGCTCTTAGGTTGGGAAGAAAGTAGGACGGGCTGTCTGTATTTTGGAATCTCCTGTCTTGTTCATTCATGCTAGGTAACGTACTTTTGAATATGCCTCATTCAGAGGAAAGTGCTACAAGATGCGAGGTGCAGGGTGGTCAGTAATGCTTGGCTCATGTGGTCACTTCTACACTGATGTAAGAATTGACTTCTCATCTAAACCTTCCATTCATTTCTCAACGTTCCTGAGACTCTGATTCTCTCACAAGTGTACCAGGTGGAGTAAAGCCTGCTTAGTGGTATAAAGTTGGGGAGTATAGACAAGGGAGAAACTGGGGAGCAGAAAAGAATAGAAGGAAAGCCAAGGAAAATTGGTTTTCCTTTTTAGTGCACCAGAGACTCTAGAGAACTAGTGAGAAGCTGAACTTGCTTTAATAGACCTTTATGATAAGTCTATACTTTGAAAACAGGATGAGCCCCGTGGGGAATTGTTTATTAGAGCCAGTCCAGCTTTAGTTACATATGGAATGGGGAAACCAACAAAGGGCACCAAACCAGTGAAAGCCCCTTGTTTCTGATTTCCGTGCATTCATTCAAAATAAGTCCCATTCTGGGGCCTCCCGTAGAATAACATGTTTTAACCGTATATGGAGCCAGGCAAAAGGGATGTGTGGATGTGACCAGAAACACATTCTTAATTGTGTCCAAGAGAAGTCTATTTATGACTCCCTCATCATACTATAACTTAATTATTTAACTCCAAAGTCTGGGACTGTTTATGGAATAAGCAGATGTGTGTCTCAACAAAACTCAGACTTTTTCCTCAAGTGTTGATAAAAGATATTAACCCAGTGCTTGTTAATCAGTTGGTTTTCTGATGTGGGTTTTTGTTTTTTTTAAAGCATGAAGTCACAACAGATGTAGAAAAGATCAGCTGTGCTGAGACCTAATGCACACATGATTCTTTTTGCAGTGTATCCACAGGGACCTGGCAGCACGAAATATCCTTTTGTCGGAGAAGAACGTGGTTAAAATCTGTGACTTTGGCTTGGCCCGGGATATTTATAAAGACCCAGATTATGTGAGAAAAGGAGATGTAAGTTTCAAAGATGAACCCAGTGATCTATTAAGCTACAGAATTCAAGCACCTCTTAGCAAGCTTCAGGACCTGTGTTCAGGAGCAAAGGAAGTGTTTTTCTTTAGATATTTGCTAAGCTGGGTTCTGATTCCTTGTCTCCTACCCTTTTAGGCACGCCTCCCTTTGAAATGGATGGCCCCAGAAACAATTTTTGACAGAGTGTACACAATTCAGAGCGATGTGTGGTCCTTTGGTGTCTTGCTCTGGGAAATATTTTCTTTAGGTAAGTCACTTCTCTTGGCCCCTCCACCCAGACCTTCAATAGAATGATAAAAGTCAGTGGCCTCCATATACCTTTTCCTCTCTTGTAGTAGACCTTTACTGGGGGAAACTTTTTTGGAAGCTTAGGATTGTAAAATAAAATAATTAAAAAAATTAAAAAATAGACAAATAAAGAAAAGATCTATAGGTGATGAGGATGTTCAAGAATCAGGCTCATCTGGGGCTTTATAAGAGAAAATGAAGTCAAATAACATCCCAGTCCTGTTTTTAATCTAGGTGCTTCTCCATATCCTGGAGTAAAGATTGATGAGGAGTTTTGTAGGCGATTGAAAGAAGGAACTAGAATGAGAGCCCCTGATTATACCACACCAGAAATGTAAGACTTTAAAAATATTTTTGTAGTCTCTCTCTTTGCTCACAAGATTCTCCCTGCCTGGAAGACTTGGCATTATATACACCTTTGTGGCTCCGTTTATGTCCTTCTTCCTTGCAGTCCTTCCTTGATAATGTCAAGCACAGTCATCTCTTCTTCTTGAAATAATAGCATTTTATCTATACCAACCAGTTTGTTTTCATTACATGTTGATTTACAGTTTCCTTTTCTGTACACACTTGATGCTCCAAGTGTAGAGGAACATTAAGTGCCTTATGTATCCCTTTTTAGCATTTTGGCTCATGGTAGACTCTTTGTAAATGTGTACTCGTTCAAGTGCTTATTTTCAGCATTGGATCAGGAGGAAAGAAGGTGTTAATGACATCAGTGTTTTGCTTCTCTAGGTACCAGACCATGCTTGACTGCTGGCATGGGGAGCCCAATCAGAGACCCACGTTTTCAGAGTTGGTGGAACATTTGGGAAATCTGTTACAAGCTAATGCTCAGCAGGTGTGTGACCTCCATCCAAGAAGCTTCTACAAAGAGTACCTAGATATCAAGGGCTCCTCTACTGCCTAGATCTTCTCATGGTCACCATGCTATCCTCTCAGCCATTGAATAAGGAGCCATTTTCTTCCAGATCTTAGCAGTAATGATTTTCTAAAAGTTGTAATTACCCTTTTAGATAGACGAGATCCTAATTCATAACCTGGGAGCAGACCACTCTATTCCTACCAATGTATCTTTTTGTTAAGTCTTCAGATGCTCTTCTAAAGTAAAAATAACAACATTAAGCTAGTTGATCCACAAAATATCAACAATGATGGAATTTCAAGGAATTTTTAATACATCCTGCAAACAAAAACGCATCTGAACCCTGTAAAATAGATGGCTTTTTGTTTGTTTGTTTTGTTTTTTGTAAATATCAGGCCACCTTAACTTCCATTTTAGATTTTAGCATTTACTACGAGAAAGTTATTTAATCTCCAGTCAATACCTCTTACTACAGTGAGTGGAAGCCAATTTCCTCCTGCTTTTCTTTTGAACAGCTGGGGGACAATGGGTCAAATATGTTTTTATCATAAACCTTCCTAACATGTAAAGGCATCATACTGCCCTTTATTTCTTTCTTTTGATGAAATGGTGTTAAATCGTGCAACCCTTTTTTAGAAGATCCATTTTCCTGCACATTATTGCTTTTCTCTCAACCGTCATCAGTTTTCCCATTGCCTTGAAATGTAGCGCCTAAAATTGGATAGTGCATCCCTTAAAAGACTTGCCTGGTGGAGCTCTGTGTGTTCTGCTGCTGCACCTGTGACCATAGCCTACTTCATCTTTGCTGTAGCCACAGTGCTGTGTGTCCCCTTCCCCATCGTGTTATTCATGAACTCCTTCAATATAGTTTCACGTACACATACCTTTCAAGTGCCCTTTTGGTTTGGACAAGCCATTTTTAATGTTGTCTTAAAGTGTTGCATTCAGATATAAAGGCAACATACCCCATAACCAAGAAGCCCCCGTGGCTTTTGTTTTTCATGGAAAGGCCCTTGAAGGACTGAAGTCATAACAATAGCACTCTGTGTTTATTGTTTCAGGATGGAAAAGACTACATTGTTCTTCCGATATCAGAGACTTTGAGCATGGAAGAGGATTCTGGACTCTCTCTGCCTACCTCACCTGTTTCCTGTATAGAGGAAGAGGAAGTGTGTGACCCCAAATTCCATTATGACAACACAGCAGGAATCAGGTACTGTATATGGCCAACATCCACTTGCGCGGGGCCTCAAGGTCATCTTGGGGAGCGGAGTGGAAGGAAGACACATTATAAAACTGCAGCATCCCACTTCCACATTTAACCGGAGCCCTGAGACTAATATAAAGGGAAATGCTCCTTGAAGAGGGCCGGGGTAGGTGTGTTTCCTCCCATCTGTAGCCCACATTGCTGCCATAGCTCTTCCTTTCAGAATACTCAGCCCTGCAGCTGCAAATAGCTGGAATGCCACAGTTTGTTAATCTCCAGAAAAAGAGACCAATTTTACAAAGACATCTGCATTTAAATTATCCCCATGTACTCTTTTATTAATGTGAATTGAATGGCTTAGGAAAGATTCAGGAAGGAAGAGTTCTGTGCATATATGACAACACACTTACGCCTCTGGGGCTAGGATACAGTATGCCATGGGATGTGCCCTGAATTAGACTGGACAGCACATCTTCCAAAGCCCCACCCAAGTCTGATTTTGAGCATTTTATTTGCATAATGGGACTTCTGGGCTTATTTAAAACACATGCACTGCAGTCCCTTCCTGAGTTGTAAAGGGATTCTGAAGGCAGCTCTCTTTTTTCTCTCTCCCAGCACCTGTGCATAAGGAAAGAGTTGATATGGTTTTCTACAGTATGATATTAAGATTGCCATTTACTAAGCCCGGAACTGCTTCCTTTTGCTTTGTTTCTTTTCCCACCCCGTTGGGTGTTTTCCTCCTGTAACTGGACCCTCCGACAGTGTGAGCCCAGGCTGCCCTCTTGAGTGTGCTGTGGCTGCAGGGAGGGGCATGGAGCTCCAGCACTTGGGCAGGTTGCCAGGTAGCAGGTGAGGAGGCACCCTGGACAGTTTGGTCCACAGAGTCACACAGGGCAGCAGGAATTCTGCTCTGAGAGAGAAGAAAGCTCAGAGTGGTTGGAAGGCCAACAAGTGAACTGCCATTCCTTTTGTGTCAAGAACTTTAGGCATTTTTAAAAGAACTTTCCCTTATATTATCAGATTTTGCCCACGTGAGAACTCTCAGTATTAGGCAAGGAAGAGACTGTTATCTTTTTTTGGATGTAGATGTTGAACATGAGACTCAGAGTAATTACCTGGGGGAATACACTATTGTGATTCAAGACCCAGATTTTGAGTCACACAGAAGTGGCTTGGTCTCCCAAGTCAGCCTCTTAGCAGCTGTGTGACCTGGAGCTGATCTTCACTGAGACCCAAGCGAGGTCACTGGTGTTGTTGGAAAATGATTGTTTTGAGAATTACTAGTATCATGCCTTTCTAAGTACCTGGCACTTGGGGAGCACTTAAAAATGATAGCTCTTACGTGAGCTGCTTAAAATTACATCCCAGTATGAATCCAGTTCCTCTGACATCTCAGTGCTGTTTTTTTTCCCCACACCAAGAAGGGGCCCTCAGAGAGAAAGAGTAATGAAATGAAAGCCTGTACAGTTCCACTCCCACGTTAAAAAAGTCCTGTTCAAGTTCGGCTGGCTTTCTGATGTGGTAATTATTCCCGTAACACTATTGCCTTCTCCTTTATCAGAAAGCCATTTGATCATGAACTCTATTCCTTGGGTTTTCTGTGACCAGGTGGAATGAGGACCCAAGTCAGCAGCACTTTGGCTCGCTTGGGCGCTTTGCACATGGTGTTAAGAGTCGATGAAGTCATGCTTGTGTAATAGATGTGCCAAATGCAGTGCTGGATTTAAGACAGGGCTGCTAACATTTATCCCCAGAAGTGTGGACAAATGTGACACCACACTTCGAACACAGGCCTGGCTTCTATTTTCTGTCTGTGATTTTTTGAATTGGCCTTTCCAGTCCAGTTTCTCTTTTATCCAGCCATAATTTGAAAAATAAAATAGAAATTGGAATCTTTTGTCTGCATCGCCTCCCAACCCCCTCCACCTTTCCCCCTTTTATAAAAATAAGACTCCACAGTCACATTTTAATCATCAGGGTTCAAAAGAAAGGCAGAATGGAGGCACCTGCACACAGCACACTTCATTTTGATGCTCTCTGTGGTTCTGCTTCCCTGGGGAGAAAGAGATGAGACTGGGGTACCTCTCAGCAGACTTGTTTTTTCCTCTTCCACATTTCCAGTCAAGTAGAAAAGCCAACGAGTCTTTCTCACTTGCTTCTCCCTTATAATTTTCAATCCCATTGCAGTATAAATAGAGCTGGACAGAGACATCACTGTGGGAGCCAGACTCATGATTTTTTGCCTGGTTAAAAAAATATGTGTTCAGCATTCATTTCGAGAGAGGCTGAGAAGTGGGTGGGGGACGGGTGAGGAGGAAGGACCACCAGTGTCTAGACTTAGCTTTGTCTCTCATGTTCCCTGCGGATCAGCTCTGGCCCCAAATTTGTATGCTTCCAGCAAGAAAACACATATTAATTGCACTCATTTTTCTCTGAAGGTAGTTTGGGGGCCATCTGTGGTTGCTGCATCATTTCCTCTGGGGGTTTCCCCTCCCACTCCAAGCAGCTTATCAAAGATTTCATTTCAATTCTCTCTCCAAGAAAGGTCACAGCACATACCGTTTTCTTCATTTTAGCCAATTGTTAGTAATGACTAAATGCTCCTTGTAGATCGATGCCTGGGACAGCTTGCTGGCTAGATGTTCCTGAATTTGGCTCTGATATTAGACAACTTGAAGTAAAACTGTCCTTTCCTCACCTTTTGTCTATCTCACACCCCATATACCCCCTCTCCCCACCCCTGCCACCACACAGTTAGTGCACACATGGGAGAGAACTGCGTTGTGCATATACTAGGTGCTTAACAAAAACTTGAACAATCATGTCCACTGCCCCCTTCTTCCGTTTCCTTCCTGATGCTTCTCCAAGGGAGTCCATGTGGAGTAACGTTAAACAAACAAACAAAAGAAAACAACTCCCACCCCCTCCCCCCATTAGCTTTAGTGTCTGAGACCAAAGTTTGAGTTTCAGTTCTAGTCATTTCTTCACTAAGCCTTAGCTTCCTCATCTCCAAATGGGAAATTTTTTAAGAAGCCATTTTGTAATTTTGTGAGGGACAGATGTAACAATATCCATGAAAGTGGTTTTTTAACTGTGAAGGGCCATGCAATTCTTGAAGTTGTTGAGCTCAGAAGTCGAGGAGCTCTCCTTGTTAAGGCAGCCACATTATTGCCCAAGCTCACCACCTCTAGTTGATTCTATATCCCAGATACCTCTGGAATCTGCCTGCTTCTCTATACCCTGTGAGCATCACCTTTCTATAGTCAGGCCACCCTTCTTTCTCTCAGAGAAGTGGACTTGCCCCCTCATTGGTCTTACTGCCTCTGGTTTTACCCTCCTCAACCCAGTCACCTTTGTAAAAGGCATGTCTGACCTGGTCAATCTCATGGTTAAAATCCTTCAGTGATTGTTCATTGCCCTTAAAATAATAATCCAAATATTCCAGTTATGTGATTTTGGACAAGTTCCTTAACCTTTCTATGCCTCAGTTCCTCCTCTGAAGTTGGGATAATAATATCCACCCCTAGAGAGTTAGTATTTGTGAAGATGCCACAAGATAATGAATGACTGACGAGCATTTAGCACAGTGCCTGGCACATGGGAGATTCTCAATAAGGGACTCCTGAATGAGTGAGTGAATGAATGATTGACCCCGCTACCAGTAGTTTTCAGTAGCCGCCACTTTTAGGGACTGGACTTAGGAGAAGTGGGCTTTTCTCCTTCCAAGTCTATCGTGTCCTCTTTCTTGTGGAGTTTTCTGAGTCACTGGTAAACCTCATTCTCTCCTCTCTGTAGGGAGAGGAACCAGCCTCCTGGAGTAAGGGAGGGAGACTCGGTTTCCATTCTTCTCCTTTGGCCCAAGTGTGTTCTCATTCCACTTGGCTACAGAAAACACAAGGCATAGCTAACACGTGCAGAGGGCTGCCTATGGTGGGAAGTACACTAGGATAAGAAGAAAGTGAATGTGCTGTCCCTCCCTGTGCAAAGGACTTCCCTTCTCTCCACTTAGGCAGTGGGGGATTTTACCCAGATCACTCAGACTCAAAAGCCACAGGGCGGGGCAGGCGCATGCCCAGGGAGCAGTGATGTGTTGCCTGACAAGTCCTATTTTTTGGGCTCCTGAAGGAAACGGGCACCCTTTAGAATTCAAAGGAGGAAAACAAGCGTTGATTGATAAAGCATCATTCTTAGAACACTTACCACCCACCATTTATCACCTCATTCATCCGTCTGAGGGAGGGAGGGAAAGCCAGTGCCAGTGCAGTTTAAAGATGGGGCAACAGAGGCATAGAAATATTTATGACTTTCCCAAGGTTGTGCTGTCACTGGTGGATTTTGAAACAGAGTATCTTGTGACTCTTGTACCACTGCCCTCCCCTAAGACCAGCAACTCTGTGGGCTGAGAACAGGAAGTAGTGTGGCACAGCCCCCTTTCCTATGTACATACTAAGCCTCTGTTACATGTAGACAGAGGAGGGTGTCTTCAGATCCTACTGGGTTCGGTATCCTATAGTGAGCTTCAGTGAGAGCTGCAGGTATGTCCTCTGACCATCTTTCATTGAATGGTCACTCTTTGGGCATTATCTAGAAAAACTTTCCTTGGAGATGGCCAAAAAGATGTGAGACACTCAGTAATATATTGAGAACTCAATGGAGGAATTGCACACAATCAGGAAGCCAAACAGAAGGCAGTTGATCACTTAGTTTGCTGTTGTTGTCTTTAGTCCAGGCTCTAGACCTCAGAAGTATGATTCAAAGGAACAGGGGATCATCTAGGCCCCTCAGTTATATTATACTTTTAAATGGACTTTCACAGGAAATTAAGCCTTCGATGTGTGCTAGCAGAGAAAGATTTTTGTTTTGTTTTTCTTTTTCCAAAGGATGTTTTGAAGGTTGCTATTAAACTTGTGGTTGAAAGATAATGAACTTAGGTATCACTTGTGGTATCTGCAGCCAAATATACCACCACTAAAATATAAATATTTGTTCTCTTGCAGTCAGTATCTGCAGAACAGTAAGCGAAAAAGCCGGCCTGTGAGTGTAAAAACATTTGAAGATATCCCAATGCAAGAACCAGAAGTAAAAGTAATCCCAGATGTAAGTACATCTTTTAAAAATAGGCTTAGAAATAATACAAAGGATGAAACATTAGTTATATAAATATTAGCCTAAGCATTAGAATCTTGGAGCCTCATTATCAGGCTTTCCTTGAGGGTCTGTGTCATGGGGTTATTATTGAAATGGAATTTATTGGGCCCCCTTGATTTGTCCATAAGTAAAGCCCCTGGTCCAAGGTTCAAGATAATCTTGCATCATGCCCAATTCTGCTCAACTGTAAGTAGTATCATTGTGAAGAGAGGGATGGAAATGGGCTTCTCAGCTTCTTCTTCGTAAATTCCTCTCTTCTTCCTGGCCTGGGTCTATTTCTAGGAAGCAGTTGCTTCCTCTTGCAGCTTGCAGTTTCTGGCTATGACACCTTTACCTCCCTCTGCAGAACATTGAAATGTGTTGTCTGATAGATGGGTTAAGAAATCGGTTTAAATAAGTAGTTGGTCAGTGTACACACTTATCAACTGTGCCATCTCATTGTCTCTTAAAAAGGACAACCAGACCGACAGCGGTATGGTCCTTGCGTCAGAAGAGCTGAAAACCTTGGAAGACAGAACCAAATTAGCTCCATCTTTTAGGTAAGGCTTAGCCAAATAGAAAAGACAAATCAAAAGAGGAATTTTTGGAAGGAATTTAGGACATTCAATGTAGGTGCAGAGTTTTCGCTTTTTGTGTTTTTGTTGATTTGACAAATTTGCATCAACCTAACTAAAGAACTGAAATGAATCAAACAAATTAAGTGGCATGTCTAAAAAGAAATCTGAAATTAGAAGACTTGGTCAGTTTTTATGAGAATTATGAATACTAGGGAATTTCTGAGCATATTTATTAAGGTAGGTAGTTTGTATGATACTGGCTAAATAACATAGAGGTCATTCATTGGCTGTGATCTCTAAAATTATTGAGAAGATTAAAATTTTTGTGGACTCTGAAGAATTTTCAAAATTGTACGTAAATGGTGCATCCGTCCTTAAGATGTAGGATATATAAATAAGCCAATATCTATTTGTTTAAGATATTTAAGTTTTATTGACTGAGTTAAGTACTTAATTGTGGGGAAAATACTAAATTTGATTTTGAATATAATTTCCTCTAGGTGGTTCCAGAGTTGTTCTGAGTAGATATAGCTGCTTTTAGCTTAAAAAATAAATGAAAATCTGTACTTACAAGAATATCCTATTATTAAGATAATTCAGGATACACAGTAGTTATTTATTTGCTAGTGGGTTCACTCTCAGTAAGAATAGAGATTTTGATCTACTTATAATCTGTTCTATAAAATGGGAACACCCCTAGGTTATTGAGTGATGCTCATGTTGAAAAAAAATATTAAAATGTGCCATTGTGCGAATTTACTGTTTGCCTTAAACCCATGGTAATAAATTGTGAGAGTCAGTCATATGTTTCATTTATTGATTCAAAATATGCTTTTTTCAGCAATAACTGTGTACCAGGTACTGTGCCATTGCTTGTGACACTAAACTTGTTTTATTGGGGTTGGGTTGAAAGAAATACTGCATTTCTAGTTATTTGAAATAACTTTTAAATCATATACGAGAACAGAGTTAATAAAATCCTTTTTTGCAGTGTTTAACATGAATAATTTAGTAAAACACTTCTTAAGGGGGGAAAAAAAAACCCCACATCTCAGAATGGCTTGAGAGCATGTAAGTCCTAAAGTTTTAGATCAATGCAGCCTACATGGCTAAGCTTTGACATGATTACCATCGGTCATGAATCCACACCACTGAGAACATTCTCTGCTTGCTGCTGAGTGATCCCGGTCCTCAGTCCTTCCAAAGAATGTGGTTTTGATGAGTAAAAAGCAGTTTTTGACATGTCTGGCTCGATTGCACATGCACTTCAACTTATTAAATGTCAATGTTGCTCGAGAACTGTATTAACACCATAACATGCCTTATGATCCCCTAGTTGACAGCGTGGGGAAAGCACCAGTGGACTTTCAGAACATCCCCATTTCCTTTCAGATCGTGAAAGAACCCCTTTGACTTCTATCACTGTATACAAACTTGTCCATCTGCAAGACCATAAAAACGTTCCATTGGTAGGAACCTTTGCATAACTCAGGAGAACGGCCTTTCACGTCATCTCAGACCTGACAGACCTGGACCTGAATAAGAGGACTTATCTGAGACCACTAATTCATGCTCGTACCTGAACATAGGCATTGTCTGAGTAAACCTGATATGTTGATTAACAAGTGGGAGAGAGGAGAGAGATAGGGACTGTTGTTTCCAGGGAAGTTATAGCCAGCATGGGGCTGGGAATGGGGTTAAGGCAACAAGAAAAGAACTGCCTCCTCTCCACCACCTCACTTGATTGCCATTTCTTCCACAGTGGACTGATGCCCAGCAAAAGCAAGGAGTCCGTGGCATCTGAAGGCTCAAACCAGACCAGTGGCTACCAGTCCGGGTATCACTCCGATGACACGGACACCACTGTGTACTCCAGTGAGGAGGCAGAACTTTTAAAGCTGATGGAAACTGGCCCACAAGCTGGCAGTGCAGCCCAGGTTCTCCAGCCTGACTCTGGGACCACACTGAGCTCTTCTCCTGTTTAAAAGGAGGCACCCACATCCCCCATTCCTGGAAATCATGTGAGAGGTGCTGCTCAGATTTTCAAGTGTTGTTCTTTCCACCACCAGGAAGTAGCCACATTTGATTTTCATTTCAAAAAAAAAAAACAAAAACGAACCTCGGACTGCAGGGAGCTAGTCCCCTAGGCATTTCCTGACAAGATGCTTGTGACCCAAGAATGTGTTTTTGTCTTCTCCCAGTGTTTTCATTCATGCGAAAAAAACATGTATGATACCCCCTCCTGTGGGTCTCCCCACAAGTTTTAACAAAAGAAGTTCAAGAGGTGGCTTCGTCCTCCGAGAAGTAGCATTACCTGGGAGTCGACACCTCTGTAAAACTGGAAGACAAACCAGGCGATGGAAGTGCTTTAGGTGTTGAAGTTGGGAAAGACCTTTAGGGCTGAGTCCATCTAAGAAGCTTTGTTTAGGATGTGGGTCCTGAGCCAAGTCTTATGTGTGAGGTTTGGACTGACAGAAAGGAAGATGTTGGCTCGCTTTGAGAGCAGACTGGAGCCTGCAAATGCGTTGTGTTGGCTCCGGTGGAGGTGGGCATGGGGTCTGCGACGACATATAAAGGCTTCAGACGAGGTTACTGGTTTTAGAAGGTTGCGTGCTCTTCCCAGTTGGGCTAAAGGAGAGTTCCTTGTGCTGTTTCCGACTCCTAATGAGAGTTCCTTCCGGACTCTTACGTGTCTCCTGGCCAAGCCCCAGGAAGGAAATGATGCAGTTCTGGCTTCTGGTCTCCCAGGCTGATCCTTTATTCAGACACTACAAAGAACGGACATTCAGACAGAGGCTCCCTGTCGTGTTGAAGAGTTCTGACTGTATACACCAGCTTCTGGTTTCTTCTGGATGAATACCCACATATCTGTCACGATGCGATATGTCTGAGCCTGAACGCAGCAGGTTCAGTGTCAAGCTGTGGTGTCGAGTCTTCAGGAAGGATTTTAGTATTTTGTTCCTTCTCCCCTCCCCATGCCTTCTCCTTCCCATTCACTCCCAACTAGTCAGTATTTTAGTAATTTGGCCTCTACGCCCTAGCGAAAGCTGATTTGGTTTGTTCACTCTCTGAATAATTATTAGTCAGACTTCGAAATTATTTTATAGCCAAAGTTATAACAACATGTATTGTATTATGTAGACTTTTAACATGTAAAGCTATTTCTACTGGTTTCTGCCCTTGTTCTTTCCTTTCTAAAAAAAAACAAAATGTATTTTTCGTTTGGTACCATAGTGTGAGATGCTGAGAACCATGACTATAAAACATGCTATGGCACATATTTATAGTCTGTTTATGTAGAAACAAATGTAATATATTAAAATCTTATATTATATATAATGAACTTCATATTATTCACATTTTGGATCAGTATTATGTAGCATAACAAAGGTCATAATGCTTTCAGCAATTGATACCATTTTATTAAAAAAAACTTGAAAAACTTGAAGGAATCCCCTTGCAAAGTTGCATTACTGTACCTATCATTTCTAAAATGGACAAGGAGGAATCCAACATAATTTCCATGTGGTTGTTTCTAATTTTTACTTGTTCCCTTGCTCTTCTTATAAAGGATCTTTTCATAAAATGTTTATATACTTGATAAACCAATAAATGTATTCTTAGTAAAAAAATACAATGGTATAATACTAACATAGCTATTTTGAGGGTAAATACTTCTGGCTTGAGGTATAATTGCTTCTCTCCCTCCCCTTCTTCATGACACAGATAATTCACACACACGCACTCGCATTACACTCCAAGCACTTTTGAGATTCTTTTTGTTTTTTTTAATTAAAGTTTATTGGGGTGACAATGGTTAGTCAAGTTACATAGATTTCACATGTACAATTCTGTACTACATCATGGACTGAGAGATACCCGATAAGTATTCTAACAGTATTTGTGACCCTCCAGTGAACCCCGTGCCTGTTAGAATAGCCAGCCGTAAAAATCAGAGGGTGAGAGACCCTGAGACAGTTGGCCAGACTTGGGCAGTGCAGGGAAGCATGGGGCATACTGACAGTTTTCCATATAATGTTTTGCTATATACTTACAGTGTCAGAACATCAGATCTAAGGATGCCATTTTCAATGATTCCTTTTGCCTGACTTCAGCGAGTGGCATTATCTAACAAGTCATTGGCACAAATGAGTGGCACTGCTCTTAGTGGTAGTTTTTTATATAAGATTTTGAAATGTTTATGTAATCAAATAGCCTATCCTTTTTTTAATGGCTTCTAGGTTTTTAAATCTTACCGAGGAAGATCTTCCCAGTTCTAAAATAATCCAAAATTCTAAATTTTATTCTTTTCTATCTTATTACATTTAAATCCATTTGGGATTTATTTTTGTATATGGAGTGAGGTCGGGGTCTCGCTTTGTTTCCTTCAAGCAGCTGCCGATCGTGGCCTCACCGCTTATTACATATACCTCTGTTTCTCATGTTTGGGAAAATATATATTCTATCATTTTTCAAGTGCTATCATCTCGCTGAGACCTTCTGTACAATTTTATGGTGGAGAAGAGGGTGGCTCTGGGCGTGTGTGGTTCCTGGTGATAGCATTTACAGATTAGGCCTTTGGCGGGATTCATGCATTAGGGTTTTCTGACGGATGCTGTTCAACTACAGGTCAGGCCTGGCCCCTTTCCTGTTATTACACTCTTGTCTGGTAAATAAATGCAAGGAGAGCCTAGGTTATTCAAGATGGAGAAGACCTCAGGGAAAATTTTCTCATAATTTTCTTCGTTTTAGGAAAAAGATTATGTTTCTGGTAAGCAGCCCCTGGCACTGTTTCCAATGCCAGGAATTTGGATTCAGTTGAAACTTCACACTTTATAGAGAAATGCTTTCAGCACCTCAGGCAGAGTGATTAGGAGGTGAGGTTCGGCCCTCCCCTCCCGCCTCTTCTGTTTTCCACGCCCCTTGTTCTTAGCCCCTTTTCTCTCCTCATTTGCCCCTGTATTGAAGAGAACTCAGGGGCTTTTTAAAATGTTGCCTGCATGGTCTGATTTTCAAAGCTTTCATTGGAGGCATTTGTTGTGCTGTAGGTGAGGTCATGCTGTCTCCCCTTGCCTCCTGCCCTCCCTCCTTCTCTCCTTTTACTTAGTTTGTTTATTCCCTCATCTCAAACTCCTCTGTCCCTTCACCTTCTGTTTCTTTCTCCTGTCCTATTCCTCTGCACATACAGCCCTGCCCCCCCCCGCCCCCCGCCCCATCCAACCAGGCTTTCTCTTCAGTCATGTCCACAGGAAAGATGAGTTGTAGGAGCTTTATGTTCATTACCCCGGACTAGGTTTTCCTATTACCACACATTCCTTTGTCCTCTTCAATGAAAGGAAAGAAGAACAGTGAAAATCTCAAACCCCACAACTTTGTAGTTAGCCCAGTTTTCCTGTCTCTCCTGGCATGTCTTTCTACCTCTCACTCAGCTATTTATCACCAAGATGATAAAATGTAGGCAACCCCCCCCCAAAAAAAAACCCCGAAAGCCTTTGAGAGAGTTCACTTTTCATACACATCTTTCCACATTTGCACGCCCTTTTCCCTAGTGGCAGCAGTCATGCCATGTCCACGCTTTCCTGGGAAGGCAGGGAGCACAGCTCAAAGGAGGTACTAATCATTTTTATAAAATTGCAATTTCTAAATGAATCTGTTCCATGTAAGGGCTTAGACCTAAGTGAACATCTGGGCAGTCTTTATGAAAGCAATTTTAAGTCCAATGTTTTGGGGGAAAAGTTACCGAATACACTTAGGTGATAAAGAAATTAAAAAGTTAAAGTCATTTTCTCTGGTTTTGAATGGAGACAAATAGAGAAATCTGGGAGGAGCAACCTGCAGAGAAATTTAACAGCAAAGTTGACCTGAAGCTCAGGAGCTAAAGTCATAGAACATACCAGCCCCAGCAGAGGTCTGACTCAGAGATAAGGACTCTGAGTTAAGAAAAACATATTCTGAGGAAGACTACTGATAAGACAAGTGTTACAGTAAACTGTGATTGATATTGAGTAGATGTTAGTGACAAGACCTCTAATTGTACCTTAGATTTTATGTTCTTTACAACACATGACCTTTACACAACTTCTTGACACCTGTAAAACAACATAAAATTCAGTAACTTCACAATTTTTTTTGTTTAAAAATAAAAGAATGGAAATATGTGGTTTAGTGTTTTTTTTTGTTTTTGTTTTAATTTTAGCTTTACCTGTTGTTTATTCCAAGTACTTTAGAACCTTTAACTTATAATTGGTGTACTTACTCATCACTGGTGACACTGTACCCTCATGCTTTAATTAATGCTCTAAACTTTTAGATACATTGCCATAGAAAAATGTCACGGAATAAGGAAACAGGACTTTGCTCCAGTTTTGATCCATGCTTTGTTGTGTTTGTCCTCTTCCTTCTTCAAGAAGTAACATTTTGGGGTAATAAATTCAGCAAAGTTGGATTAAGTTCTTTGGTGTTAAAGGTACTCTCAACTCTCTGACTCTGAGCCCATGTGCAGCTCACAGGATACGGGGCATGGAATGACTCATCAAGAGCCCTCTGAGCTACTGTTACCAGGAGAGGTTTCATGAGAGCCTGGCGCTATGCTGCGTGGGTGATCGCTTTAAGATGAAATGACTTATCCTGACAAAGGGGATTGAAAACATTCCATTCATTGCCACAGAGAGAACATAAATGGAAATGAAAACCCAGATGCAAAGTAGAGAATTCAAGCTAGATACATGATGACCAAAACCATCTCACATTCATTCCCCAGGTTAACAAGAAAATTGGCGGACAATATCCTGCAGCATGTATTGAGAAAAAGCAAGGCCTTCCACAGAAACTAAGTACCAAAGATTCAGCTCTTAATACAAAACTTCAAACGAGTTATGTTTTCTTTGTTTGTTTATATTTAACTGTACTTATAAAATGCTTACAATGTGCCAGATACTCTTTTTAAAAATTTACTAATATTAAGACAGTTAATTAATAGGGACCCTAAAGCAAGATGTAGGCTTCACAGTGTAGACCAGGTGGCAAACCAGAGTAGGATGCATAGAGCGATACTCACTGATGGCTTTCACAAGAGTGTGTTAGGCATTTACTATGCCAGGCACCTTACCAGGCAGTGGTCAAAACTATTTCCTTTGCTGCACGGGTTAAGGGTTATCAACAGAACCATCGAGAGAAGGAACTCCAATCTTATTTCACAATTCTCTAAGTATCTGTATGGACTCACCGGAACAAACTAAGCATAGTTCTCATTATTGGCTTATTTTTTATTTGGTTATTCTTGAATAAAGATCTAAGTTCAAGAACGCTGCTGGGTATTGTAATACATAGATTCCACCATGGGGGGACTTAACCTAAATTTAGAGCCAGGATGCTCCTGGGAACAACCAGGTAAAAAGCCATTTTACAGAAGGTGGAGGAAATTAGGCTTCTTTTTGTCTGGTTTGCCTCATGTTGCAAAATTTGCATTTCCCTTGTACAGCCAGATGAGATTCTGACAATGCTCCCAAAGAATTCCATATTGGCAGGCATGGTGTGGCAACACAGAAGTAATCTTGAGTTTTGTCATAAGTAACATTTTGTGTCCTTTATACTATTGTTCCACATTTTAAACTTTTCCAGTGGATGCAAATCCAAAGTACAGAAAGAATAAATTTCATCATTGTCATTAGTTTTACTAGGAGTTTTTCAGTAGGGATTAGTTTATATAATGACTTCTCCTTGGTCATTTAAAAATATTATCAGGCAACATGCAACATTTCATAAATACAACTGTTTCACAAATCAAAGTATGTTCCTGACTAAATCACCTTGAGAATCTTTTAAACAGCTTGTACTTGAAGTCAATAGAAATGAATTTTCTTTTAGTTCAATCATCATGGATAAATCATGATATGCTGCTGTGCCTTTCCCTGTCCCCTGTCTAATATGGTTGGCAAATTGCCTTGAGGGCCGGTCATACAGAGAGAAAAACATCCTCATTCTTTTCTTATCACCTTATTCATCAGTGAATTTCAGCGTTCTGCCCAGCTTACATTCTTACAGTCTTTTGTACTCGAGGAGAGCTTATTGCTTCTTTGACTGAGGAACAAGACAAGAGGATGTCAAGCCAGAAACCATTCCTGGGTCAGATCTTACAGAATTAGTTAATTATTTTCACTTAAAGTAAGTACTAATGAGTATTAATTTTGGATGACATATATTAGAGCAACTTTAATCAAGACATAATAAAGTTGTTAGATAAATATACATTATGGATTTAACTTTCATTAGGTTTATCTACTTCATGGTGATAAGACATTTCAGGTAGCTCTGCAGTCACTCAGACCTGAGCAGTTTGAAGGGCAGAGAACCACCGGTGATCATCTACCATATGCCAGGCATTGAACTATGCACTTCTCATATATTATCTCATTAAATCGGAGATAATAGATGAGGAGTGCATAGTTCAGTGTGGAACTTACTGCTCTCCCTGGCCCATTAAGTTTAAAGGCTTATATAAGGATTTGCATAGCATGAGAAACCAAATCCTGGAAGCCATGTACTTAGGAAGACTGTAGTGTGATAGAGTCAGGATTCAGAAAGAGCTTGCTTGTGCACTGCTGGTGGGATTGCAAACTGGTGCAGCCACTATGGAAACAGTATGGCATTTCCTCAAAAAACTAGAAATAGAACTACCATATGACCCAGCAATTCCACTTCTGGGAAATCTATTTGAATAAAACACACTAATTTTATATATGCACCCTGGTATTCATTGCAGCGTATTTACAATAGCCAAGCTATGGAAGCAACCTGTGTCCATCGATAGATAAATGGATAAAGAAGATCCCATCTCCTTTATCCATATCATCTATCTATCTATCTATCTATCTATCTATCTATCTATCTATCTATCTATCTATCTATCTATCATCTATCTAATGGAATATTACTCAGTCATAAAAAATGAAATCTTGCCCTTTGCAACACTATGGATGGACCTAGAGTGTATTATGCTGAGTGAAATAAGTCAGACGGAGAAAGACAAATACCATATGATTTCACTTATATGTAGGATCTAAAAAAAAAGCACCAATGAATAAACAAAACAAAACAGAAACAGACTCATAGATACAGAGAACAAACTGATGGTTGCCAGAGGGGATATGGGTGGGGAGATGGGTGAAAAAGGTAAAAGGGAATAAGAGGTACAAACTTCCAGTTATAAAATAGATAACAGGGATATAATTTATAGCCCAGGGAATATAATCAATAGTGTCATAATAAGTTTGTATAGTGACAAAAGATTACTAGATTTTTCATGGTGATCACTTTGTAAGGTATATAAATGTTGAAAAACTATGTTTTACACCTGAAATTCATATAATATTGTATGCCAACTGTACTTTAATGAAAAAAAGAAAGAAAGAGGTTACTGGTCAGGATGCAAAGGCTGACTCAAATTAATTTGATTTTTCTGCACAAATTTTGGGATAGGGCATCATGGCTTTAACAATGGCTTTAAATTGGTTAACAAATATTAGTTTGCCAAAATCAATTAGACAATGAATATTTGCTAAAAATCAGTTTGTCAAATAATCAGTTTGCCCGATGATTAACTCAACAAATTAAATTTATCAATAAACCCAAATCTTTTAAGAATTATTTATAAAGTTTGCAACAATTTGTATTGAAGTTTTTTGGATGGTTTACAACAATCTGTACTGAAGTTGTAACGGGTTGTTTCTAATTCTGTCTTCTAAGCAGAATTTTATGGAATGTTCAATTTTTCAATAGTTGATGGACATGGGCTTACGTTTTTTATGAATGTATTTAATCATTTTCAGTGATTTATTCAAATTCATCAATTTCAGCATAAGACTATGCTATATATATTTGCCATTAACACAGAAATCCTGCAAAAGGATTCAAAATAATCATATCAATATAAAAAGCTGAATTTTTCTTACCAATTGCTAGAAATGCAAAATTAAGGCTTATATGCTATTTGAAGCATTGTTGAAATGACAGTCAAAGGAATCAGAACTCAAAGGTGGCTGGAGTAGTTTCATTATACTAAGAATATTAGCCCTATCAGGACAGGAATTTTTGTCTATTTTGTTCACTGCTTTATCTCCAGTGCCTAGAACTGTGCCTGACAATAGTAGGCACTCAATGTCTGTGGAAGGCAATAATAAAATAAGTCAGTTGGTAAATAGAATTTTAGCCACTGGCTCTCAGTAAATTGATTTTTGGCATTTTCACCTGCTCTTCTAGGCACCAGAAAGAGCACAAAAAACTCAGGGGCTTTTGTTAACTGCGTTTGCAGGGTATGTTGGGGTTTCCAAAGAGGTGAGGGAAATTTTAAGCTGTGTAACTAGATGAGTATGTGGAGACCAAGGGAGGGATTTTTCCCACTGTCTCCACACTGGTCAGACCCCCTTGGATTATGCCACTCCATTCTTGTAACCACATTTAAGAGGTAACTTGACAAGTTGCAACATACCCACAGGAGGGTGACCAGGATGGTCTTACAAAATGAATGGTAGGGAAACCGGAAATAGTTAAATTAGAAAAGATTTACAGGATATGCAAGGGTTCTCTTTTAATATGTGAAGAGGCATCCATGGAAAATACTCTGACTTTCTTTTTATCTTTCCAAATGGAAAATTAGATCAATGGATAGAAACCATGAGAGTAGCAGACCCTGGATCATCTGATTCCTAATCACATGTCCTTTCCTTTGTGACTCATGGATTCCCCCTTCCATGGGGTAAGTAGACTGTTCTGCTAGTTGTTGAAGAGGAGTTAAGGAGTTGTAAGGAGCTGAGGAATCAGAGCACCAGTTGGACCAACTGGTTTCCAAGTTTCCTTTCAGCCCAGCATATTAGAGACCAAGAAGCTGAGCTCTTGAGTAAGACAGACCTATGTTTGGATCCTGACTCTGTAAGTTACTAGCTGTGTGATCATGTGCAAGTTACCTGACCTCTCTGAGCCTCAGTTTCCTCACTCATAAAGTGGAGATAATAACAGTACATACCTCATAAGGTTGTGAGGATTAAGTAATGGATAGAAAGTGCTTAGTAGAGTGCCTGGGACATAATAAACACTCAACAAATGCCTTACCTATTATTGTTATGAATGAAAAAGAATGCACTGTCTGCTTTCCTTTTTCAGGACGTGATAACCTAGGTTTCAGACTCAAATGGTTAAAATAGGCTCTTCTAAGAGCTCACCAAGTTCTTCTGAGGGCAGGGAAGTTATTTTTTTTGTTTTCAAAATAGCTGTTTCCACAGTTGATGCCCAAATATATACACAACTCTTCAGTCTTTGCCGTGGACTCCAGACTTCTTTTTTGTTTAGGGGTCTGGGCGGAATGGAGCCAGGAAGAGGCACTGAGACACAGTGGCCGAGGAGCCGGAGTCCAGGCTGGGTTAAGTAGGGAAGTGAGTCACAGGCTGGAAAGCTCCGGCCAGGCTCCGCTGGCTATTGGGCTCCTCATACTGGGAGACACTTCCTGCTCTGTGCAGTCCACCGTCCCCCTCCCCCAAGAGTTCCTTAAGACGAGGTCTTTAACTGAATTGTTATACCCCAAGGGAAGGAGTGTTTTTAGTGTTTGCCAAGGCTGGGAATCTCCTAATCTTTGAGAACACTGTGTGTGAAGCAAGTTGCTTCTCCTGCTGGGGCCTACCTTGCCATCTTGGCAAAAGGAAGGCGGTAGTGTTGACTTGTTTCCTCAAGAGCTGGAGGGTGTGGCTAGCTTATGAATTAAAAGCCAAGTGTTACTACCAAAATAGTCCTTCCTCAGCACCTCCGAAAGGGCAAAGATTTCACTTTGACTTTGGATAAGGTACCCCATAATCCCCTGGGATTTGCACACTCAAGCTCCATGTGGCATGAAGGTCAACACAGGAGCCCTGGTTACCTGGAGAGAGGAGCTGATGTGGGTTATCCTGGTCCAGACTCAGCCTTTGACAGGTTTATGGAGGATGGAAGACAGGGAGCAACCTCCTTTCTTGGCTTTGGCCTCCTGGCCAGATCAGGTTGGAACTCGTTCAGGCCCCTCCTTGGGCCTGTGGACTGATTAGGCCCCAGACTTTCCTGGGGACTTTTGGAAACTGCACAGGCCCTCTAACATATGGCCCTGATAAAGATCTCCCTCTCGGAGATAAGGAGCTGTTTAAGGGACTCTGAGGAAGCCCGGGTTTTGTTTCCATAAAGCTGGACAATGTAAAGTGTAATCCCTACACAGATATAATTAGCTGTTAAGCGTATTAAGTCATGGGGAAGGGGTGCTCTGCCAGTTCATAAATTACTGTGAATTTGCCCTAGGGGAACCAAGGGCAGGTATCTTTTCCTGCCAGATCATTAGACTAGCCTCTGATGATGGATCAAGAGGCTGCGCTTACGGAGTTTCAGCAACCCCTAGGCTCCAAAGGAAGAAGGACCTGGGGGAGCCACGGCTATAATGACCAGAGGCCCTTGGGCATTTTGTTTTCCTAATAAAGGAGGAGGGGGAGCGGACAAGAGTGTCGTTTCTGAGGGAGGCTTTGAAGAAGTCACATCAAAACTCAATGCGTATTTCATAATAAAAAATAATAATAATAAAAAAAACTGAAAAGAAAAAAAAATATTGAGATTTGTAAATGTATTAAGCAGAGGACAAAGGCAATGTATAAGGAAGAAATATAAATGGTCTATAAATTTATGAGAAAATACTTAACCTCTAATAAGAATAAAAAGATGAATTGAAATGACAAAAAAAAAAACAAAAAAAACAAAACAAAAAAAACCTCAATGTGGCAACCAGCTCACTTAATGTTTTCTGTTGAACGCAGGCTTTGGCACTGTGGTAAGTTGCCAGGTAACCTTGGTCAGCGCTGAGTGCCCCTCTAGAACTGACAGGTTCTGGCAAGGCCATTAAAGCTGCAGCCTATCTGAAGGAAGGAGACTCAGTCTTATTTCTGGCCGAGTAGCTACCAAATGGCCCTCACCAGATATACCAATGGCGCCTCCATATTAATTCCATTCATTTGTTTATTTTATTACTTATTTTATTTTTATTTATTTATTTTTTTTAGGCTTCATTTTATTATTCAATCTGCTTTTTTTTTTTTTTAAAGATTTTCTTGGGGAATTGGGGGAGGAGAACAGCACTGGGGAATCGGGGGAAGGGAAACAGACAAGTTGCTGTCCTTTTGTTCTTCAGTCTAGTTGTGGAGGATGTTGTTCTTACTGGCCCAGCCTGGCACCACCATTGTGCTCTTCCCGGCTGAGGCAGATCAGTTGCCAGCTTCTGGACGGCCACTCACGGTGGCTGCTGGCTACACATGGTAGCCCAAGGCAACCCACTGCAGCAGGGAGCGGCAGCCTACGCCGTCGCCGGAGACCCATGGCAGCCCAGCCCCAAGTCAAGCTGCCGTTCACCATCTTAGCTGCAGAGGGCAGTATCACTGGCCCTCATATGTGGGATCCGAACTGGAGCCCTCTGGCATCCCAAGCCAGTTCTTAACCAACACGCCACTCGGCCAGCCCTAATTCCATTTATTTAATAGAAATAATAATAACAGCAACAATAATAATTGATAATTATTAAGAGCTCACTCTGTGCTAGGCAGATTACTAAGAGTTTTATATCTATTATGTGCTATGTATGTCTCATAACAACCCTATGACCTAGGTACTAATATTATCACCAATTCACAGATGAGGAAACTGAAGTTTAGGCAGGTTAACTTATTTTTGTACAAAATTATACAGTTGGTAAGTAGTGAATTCAGGTTTTAATCCCAGAAGGTGATTCAAGAAACTTGAGATAACAAATACTTTAGGGCTCATTAGAAACATCTCTCCATAGCCTTGTGGAGAAATCTGCCATTCCTCAGACTCCAGTTGGTATCAAGACAACCAAAGATAAAATGTATTGGATGAATATATCAGTAGCGCCTATAAGAAAATGTGCTGTTCCATCTCCTGTGTTGTGTGCCTGGACTAGACTGGTTTTTGGAAATTCATTTGGGGTTCATCAGTCATAGTTGGCTATGTTGTTTGGAAACTTTTTGAGATGGTGAAAGAAAAAAGCAATCAGTGAACAGCAATTGTAATCATGCCTTTGAGTGTCTTCAAATTATATAAAGATATGGCTTTTCAGGCAAATAGCCAACAGTTGGGGGCGGGATGCTGGGGACATGGCTGCAAATTAAAATTTGGGGTTTTAAGGCAAAATCTAGAGAAAGTCTCTTTCCTTCGCACTGGCCCGCTAGAACTCCAGTAGTCAGGCTCTCCAGCGTTTGTGTTCCTGGGCAGGATAAAATACTTAAAGATGGGTGGTTGGCATAGCACCTTTTGGGGGAGTTAACATTCTCTCTTATGTATCTTCCAATCAGAAATATTCGAACACTGAGAACCCAATTTGCATTCACTGCAGAGGCAAATTGTGATGTGAATGCTTAGAGACATAACTGCTCTCTTTAAGTTGCTGCCTGGAGCTTGGATCCACTGACATGGGATGGGAAATTCCTAGAGACTAAATCCCTCTAAGTGGAAGCTTTAATGATTTTTCTTAAATGACAAGAGATTCTCCCACCAGGCATTTAATTAAAAGTTAGTCTCAGGGTACTGCTGACCTGTGCAACCTGCTAAAGTTAAATCACCATCTTCCTGGGGCCCTGCTCTGTAACGTGCTGAATGGAACAGTATGCCTGTCTTGAGCATTTAGCACCAGATGACAGGGTCTGTGCAATAGAGTTAGGATGGCAAGAAAGTAAGTAGCTTCGTGGTCAGCCAGAGCCAGGTGGGCCTGGAGTAAAGAGTGACCAGGTCAGCCAGGCTATGCTGAAACAAAAACAGTGTACTCCGTATCTTATCAATTGCCATTTTGTGTGATTTAAGACAGCCCACTATTAAATTTTTCTTAAAAGTGTGTTTGGGGGTGGAGTGGGAGCAGGCATGGATGGAAATCTAAATGCCGGGGTACTCATTTCCAGAGCCTTCATGAGATAACATCCCACCAGGAGCTGTGTGGAGGCACTTAGGGTAGGGTAGTCTTGCCCTAAGACAGAATAATAATCACAAAATGATCTTGACGCTTTCTGATAAAGCTCTCCCTTTTGCTTACTGGCAGAAGCTGAGGAACTTCACATTTGAGCTAAGGACTAAAAGCAGCAGGGAGCATTGAGATAAACCACCGCAATTATTAACTTAATTGCTGTTTAATGGCACGAGAAACCATCAGTAGCGTGGTAGGCCCGACCGGGTTTCCACAGTAATCTCACCATCTTGCAGGTCTGGCTTATTATGTTTTATTGGCAGCCCACAGCTTGTGTTAATTTGTACAGCCATCTCTATGAAAGGTGCAGAGTTGTGTTTCCTCAGACCAGTTTGCTTCCTAGTGCCTGGTTAGATGGAGTGATGGGTCGGTTTGAAAATTGTCATTCTTATTTATGGCTCTCTGATTTTTTTTTCACTGTTTATCTAAACAAGATTCCTGTGTCAACTTCCCCTCTACCATGGTATCCACCAACTGTTCAGGCATGGTGCTTTTGAGGGTCTGCATTGAGAATTGATGCTGTGGCAGATTTCATTTCTGAGAGCTTGTTAAATTCTCTAAATGAGCTGCTATTTACAACAGCCTCTTTGCTAAGAGTGATTGTACAAATATTCTTGCATGAACAAAACTCTGAAGCTTGTTGGCAATTTATAAAAATGGAATGTGTGAAGACTCTAGAGCCCTGTGCCTTCCACAATGTACCAGCTAAACACATAAGATATTCAAGATATGTATTTACTTTATAGCCATACAGAAATTCAACATTTACTAAAATACAGTGAAATTGTTGTGTTAAAGGTAACTCTTCAAAAGATACTTTTTGAAAACATAAAATAAACACTTTTATGAAATGATTGAGCAGATTCATCCATATCCTTATTCCTTAACATGTTACAAATATGCAAAGTCACCTGGAACAGGCTTTGGGTGGGTTTTGTTAGGTCCCCAAGAAACAGACATCAGTAATGGTGCACTTTCGATGAAAAGACCTCAGTCCCTGGAGGAATGAATGTGAGAAAACCTCTTAAATCTAAGGAAAACAATGATGGGATGGCTGCAAAGTTGTCTCTATCAGTCAAAATAATTTCAGGTGTAACTAACAGAAAACTCTGACTCAGATGGGTTTGCCCCTGAAGACCCTGACTTTATCTTAGAATAACCCAGGGTTTAGTGGGTTTAAAAATCTCCCTAGAAATTCTGATACAGTGGAAGTTAAGAACCACTGGTTTAAACAATAAAAATATCTATCACCTCATGATACAGTGTAGAGGCAGAGTGGGCTTCAGCAACTCTAAGATGCCACAGGGACCCAGGTTATTTCCATCTCTCTGTTTTCCTGTCTTCGTGGCAGTTTCGGCATTACACAGGAAGTAAGATGGCTGTAGTAGGTCCAGACATGATAATGTAAGGAAAAAAAAGAGAAACCTCTCAGAAGCAAGCCAATGATCCCTAGAAGCCCGCACCCACATCTTAGACATCACCTGATGGCTCTTTGGTCAGAGTTGGCCCATTTCTGAGTCAATCACTGGCAAAGAGAACGGGATAATCATTAGGTCCATCAGGAACCTCCTTGGAACTGGGGGTAGAATGGCCCAAACCTGTGGCTTTGCCATGAAGCACATGACTGTGTGCCCGAAGAAACTGGGGTTTGTTACGAATGAAAATGAAGTACGGACGAGGTAGGCAATTCAAGTGCTCACCAGAGGATCATTCACTGTGAATGATGAGGTGAACTGGAGTGACATGTTTGGCTTTATTTTTCTTTTCACTGCTTTTTTTTCAGGTCACAAAAGTAATATATGTTCCGTATGCAAAAATTTTTTAATTCCAGAAGTTAAGTCACTTATACTTTCTACCTAATAATAATATTGGCATTAACCCCACATATATATGGATATCCATATATATATATATATGTATATATATATATATATGTATATCCATATATATTTATACTCTAAATATCGAATGTATTTATTTTAATTTAAACAGGTACTATTTATAACAGCCTCCTTGCTAAGAGTGATTTTATGAATATATTTGTATAAAATTATTATATATATATTTAGTATATATATTGTTAAAAACAAATAATAACCATGTTAGGTAAAATGCAATAATGAATATATATTCTAAATATATGCATATATAGTACCTTTATGATTAAAACTAAATATTAATAATGTTAACAGGAATAAAGTAATAAGTGATTTTAATTTCCTATATATACACATACATATATATAATGCGAATGTATACATATACTGTATATATTGAGGGTGCCAAAAAAATGTATACACATTTTAAGAGATGTTATCTATGCTCAAGCAGTAGTTCGCCATAATCAGAAGTGTCTGGACACTGCTGGTAACCGCTTTGAGCACCTTTTGTAATTGGAGAAGTCAAAGGTGACTTTTATTTCTGTTATTATCAGTATATACTGAGAATTACAATTAGTACAGTTTTTTCCTTCCTTAAAATGTGCATACATTTTTTGGCACCTTCAGTATGCATATATATTTAGGGTATATATATATGGTTAGCAGCCAGATATTAATATTAATAACATATACATATATTAATATTTTGTGTATATATGTATATTTTGTGTGTATATTATATATAAACATACATATATAAGGATATAATGAGATTGTAATATGCAAGCTGTTTTGTAAACCTGCTTTTTCACTAAAAATATACTGTGAGCATTTCTCCCATGTTATTATTTTTCTAAATTCTGACTTTTGATGGTCACATAGTATTCTGTTGTTAAATGCATCATAACAACCAACCCTCATTGTTTGACGTGTGTTTCTTTTCCATGTTTTTATTATAAGTAGTATTTTGACAAATATCATTGTGTTGCTCTTTTCTTTTTTTTGGAGATCTATTCCTAGACTTGAAGTGACAGACCTGAAGTTAATATTTTTAAAGCCTTCAATAACTATTGCCAATTTATCAATTGATATGAGTGGTACAATACCTTAGGAGAGCAATTTAGAGAATGTATTTGGTCAGTTTTATTGAAAGCTTTAAAATATATACACATACTAATCCTGTTCTTGGGAATTTATACTGAGGGATTATTGTGAATTAAACAAAAGTGGGAGAACGCTATGTGCACAGAGATGTTACTGCAGCATCCTTTGTAAACAGTAAGCTTTGGAAACAATCTAAATGCTTTAGAAACATATTACTGGAAGGGTTTCTGGAGATCATCTACCTCTTGTTTTTCAGACATGGAAAACTAACATCCAGAGAGTTAAAGTGACTTCCCCAGAATCACACAGAAAGTTGAGGTGTTCTGACCCCCATTCCAGATTGTAACAGGCGACTTCAAAAGTTCAACCTATGCCTCTCGAAATATTACAACACTTTTCTTCATGAATACTCAACCCTTAATGACTAAATCTCTTTTTGGGAGGAATAGAGAGAGAATTCAAAATATAGTTTAAATCTTTTTGCACAAGTATAAAGTATTAAAAATACATTAATTTTACAAGTGTAAAATCTTATTAGATATTAAAGCCTTGAAAAACTATATATCTTATCTGAACTTTGTTATACAATGCCTAATGATACTATTATTTTTTAAATTAAAAATATAAAAATATTTTTTATATAAAAGGAATACTTAAAACCAATGCTTTATAAGAAAATCTGCCTGTTCTGAACAAAGTAAAACATTAATTACTATTTTTAGCTTCCTCTTAAGCAACACAAGAATTTAAAATGCATTCACTTTAAACTGTTCCAATCTTCATCTACCATGTTAACTAGAATTAAGATTCCCTAAAACAAGTATTTTTTCAAAAAAATTAATTCTTATTTAGATTTAATAACATATTTATCATTTTGGGGTTTCATTATTACTTCTGCATTCATTTCTTCTGGTTTCAATTTCTTTTTGCATACATTCTTTTCTCTGAGGATTTATGCATTAAAAACTTCTTCAACCCTTGTTAGTCTAAAGATGTCTTTATTTCACCTTCATTCTTGAATGATAGTTTAGCCAGTTATACAATTCTTCCTTAACAGTATTTTCATAACTATGAACATATTATTCCATTATCTTCTGGTACTTATTGTCATTCATGAGAAGTTTGCTGCCTGTCTAATTGCTATTTCTTTGGAGATAATTGGTTTTTCTCTTTTGCAGCTTTAAGGTTTTTCTTCTTTGAATTTAATAATTATAGTTTTATGACAATGAGCCTAGGTGTAGATTTATTATTACTTCTGTTCAGGACCTAGTGTGCTCTTTCAACCTGAGGTGTCATTTATTTCTTCATTCCTAGAAAATTCTCAACTACAATCGCTTTGAATATTACCTCTCTTCTCTCTCTGTTCTCTCTGGTAATTCTATTTGATGGATTGGAGATTGGAGATTTTCATTCTACCTTCCAGGTTTCCTTGATTTTTCTTCCACATCTCTTGGCTGTCTGTAGTGCACTAAGGTAATTCACATTTCTGTGCTTTAGTTTCCTCACCTGTGACTTGTGGATCTAGTAGTTCTCACATATCATGGGTTTGTGGAAGGGTAAAATGAGTTGAGGTACGCAGCCTCAGAGATAGTCCCTAGTGATATTCGAGAAGGAAAAGGAAGGAGAAGGAGATGAAGAAGGAAAAGGAGAAGAGAAAGAAGAAGAAAGAAAATAAAGTTATCACCTTCAACTTTTTTTTTTAAGGTTTTATTGGGGAATTGGGGGAGGGGAACAGGGTTGGGGAATTGGGGAAGGGGAACAGACAAGTCGCTGTCCTTTTGTTCTTCAGGCTAGTTGTGGAGGATGTGGCTTCACTGGCCCATGTTGGTATCGTCATTGCGCTCTTCCCAGGTGAGGCAGAATGGTCGCCGGCCACTGGATGGCTGCTCACGGCAGCTCTTGGCAGCTCACACCAGCTGCCGGCCACTCATGCTGGCTGCCAGCCACTCACGGTAGCTAATGGCAGCCCACTGCAGCTTCACTGCAGCCTATGCCTGTTGCCAGCGACTCACAGCAGCTCAGCTCCAGGTTGAGCTGTTGTTCACCATCTTAGCTGTAGAGGGCAGCGTCACTGGCCCTCATATGGGATCCGAACCAGGGCCCTGCTGCTCAGAGCTGGCATCCCAAGCCAGCTCTTAACCAATGCGCCACTCAGCCGGTCCTCAACTTTTTTTTAAAGATGGAATTTTTGTGTGTGAGAATAATTTTTGTATTAGGTTCAGGTGTACAAAACAACATAATGATTAGACATTTACATTCCTCACAAAGTGATAACAGCCATGTAGCAATGAAGAATATTCATGCTAATTCTTTGGAAATTTATCCAGAAGGAACATTAGGTCCATCTATTCCAATATTTAAAAAAAAAATCCATAAAGGTGAACATTTACAAAATAGCTCAAAATTAATGTTTTAAAGTATTACTTGAATAACAGATATAGATATAATGTTGAGAGACAGATGCAAAAGGATACTTATGATTATAATTCTTATAGTTGAAGTCCATTTATATAAAGTTCAAAACTAAGCAAACCCAAATTATGTTGTTTGAGGATATATATCCAGAAATCTTTTGCCACTAAAGATTGAATAGTGATTACCTCTGATGAAGAGGCAAGGGAATATGATTGGGTAGGGTCATGTAGGGGCTTCTAGAACACTAGCTATGTTAAATTTCTTGAATTCAGTCATTGTTCTCAGAAGCAGATCTCTTTTGGGATTTGGGTATTAAGATGGGTATGAACTTTGTAATTATTATTTTAATTGTACATATTCTGCATTATGTATATCTCATATTAAGGAGTCAATGTATAGAAATTTTATTTTTTGATCAGTTTTCATATCTAATGATATCACATGTGTTTCCAGGATTAGAACTGTGATTTATAATTCTGAACCTGTATGACATAAGAGTCTACTTGTAACAGTCTGACATTTTCACTATGGCCTAGAAATCACTTGTCCTAACTCAGGCCCATGTGTTAATAGGTATTCATTTCTAAACAAGGTACCAGCTGGGTAGGAAGGTTTTCAACAAGAAGAGGGATACTGATGGGAAGTGATGAATGCACTAAAGACAAATTTTAGGAACTTCCTGATCCTCTGCAGGATTAGCTTCTTCCCCGGGTCTGTGGTCTCTATGACCCTCCATGGGTGCTATTCTTGTGCTATTGTTTACAGATGGTCATAATCAGGGCAGGAGGATTTATACTTGTCCAGTGTTCAAAGAGACCTTCAGTGGGGGAGAGAAACAGGACTCTGGAGTGTCCATGAAGGACATGGAGAAACAACAAACCCCAGGAGCAGTGCTCTCCTGAGAACAGATATAAAAAACAAACAACAAACCATGCTGATGGAGAATAATAATGCTGGGGCAACTATTTCTGCTTTAGGGAGGCGGAGTTTTCTGGTTTGGACAGGCTTGTATTTGCTAGAGGGTGAGGAAGGGAGAGGCCAAAGGCCAGGGAGGATGTGCTTCCTTCCTGCTTTTAATTGTTTAGGCAGTTACTCCACACACACAACCATCATCTACCGTAGGTGCTTGCCAAGAGTAAATTCTCCATATATGCACTGGGGAAAAGCAACCTAACTAGATATTAACCTTTCTAAATTTCTTTATGTGGTGTATTGCACAGAACACATTTACTTTCTCCTCTGCTAGGTATTGTAGTTAAGCCTTGGAGTCAGCTTGTATTTAAATGCTTTGGGTCCTACTAGCAGTATATCCTACTAGCAGTAAGATAAATTATAATATTTACCTTAACTAAGCACTAGTTTTCTCATCTCATGCTTACCTTTCAAGATTGGCAAGAAGTTGAGGTGCTTAACATAGTCCCTAGCTTTATGGTATAATACTTGCTCAATAAATGGTAGTAGCAGTAGAAAATATGAGAAAACATATTGGCCATTTAAACAAAGTCGTAAAATTGTAAGTTAATCAAGACTTTGCTGGGAAGTTATTTCCATTGGTGCTGAATAGTGAGGGCAGTTGAAATGTGTGGATCATTTATTTTGAAGGTTATCTCAAGATTTCCAATAGGAGGGATCATCATTCATTCATTACTTGTTGATCAAATATTGAAGAGGGCTTTACTTTATGCTAGACACTGTACTAAGTGATGGAGATAAAATGATGAGCAAGATAGGTATGTTTCTACCTCCGTGGAGTATTTATAGTGCAGGGGACTTCACCGCCTCAACTTTTCAGGGCCATATGGGAAACATTTTTGGGGCTGTACTAGAATAACAAGTCCTTTGAGATGTCCATTTATAGACCGTATCCTCTCAATAGATCTCTCAGTCTGAAGCCAACGCTTGCTGCATTTGGGATTCCCTAGCTCAATCCCAAACCAGCCACCAGCCATGAACAGGCCATGGTAAAATCAGGCAAGGAACTCTTCTACAACTTCAGGAACCTGAACATTTCTGACCTCTTCTGGAAGGATTTGAAAATCACTTAATATAGATATCCTGTAAAATTACATTCCACTGGAATCTCTGTTTAGTCAGTTTTCATAAAAGCATTTTCTCCTATCTATAGAGCAAGAAGCATAGCAGGGAAGAAGAAGCAACTCCCTAACTACCCAAGCTCTGCCCATCTGCCCCCTTCCCCTTTCATAAAGAATTTTTTGGCTACTTTTTCTGAAAAAAAAATTTTTAATTTTATTTTACTATGAAAAATTTCAAGCTACAACAAAGTTAAGAGGATTTGACAGTGAACACCTTTATACTCTTCACTTAGAGTCTTCCATTAACATTGAACTATATTTGCTTTATCATGTGTCTATCTACTATCCCTCTCTCCATCCATTAATTCATTTTTTCTTTATTGAATTGCCAAGTAAGTTGCAGACATCAATATGCTTCTCTAATATATTTCAGCTTGTGTAGCATTGAGTAGAATTCAGTATTTGCAATTTTTTCTTTTGATGTAAAATATAAAAACATATAATAAATCTTAATAAATCTGAAGTATATATTTGCTGATTTTGACAATTACTGAACCTGTGTAACCCAAACCTCATTCAGGATTTTAGACAACATCATCAGGCCAGGAAGTTGTTTTATGCCCTTTCCAGTCAACCTCTGCTATTCCCACCCCAACCAAAGTCACCGATAGTTTTGATTTTTTTCCCAACGTATTACTTTTCCCTTTTCTAGAATTTTATATAAATGGAGTAATATAGTATATACACTTTGTGTAAAGATTTTCCCACTCAGCATACTATTTTTAAGACTCAGTCATATTGTTGCATGTATCAACAGTTCATTCCTTTATATTACTGAGTAGTATTCCATTTTATGAATATGCTTCAATTTATCTGTCTTCCTATTGATGAACACGTGGACTGTGTCCAGTTTTTGGCTATTATAAATAAAGCCACTATGAACATTCATGTATAAGTCCTTTGTGAACATATGATTTTATTTCTTATGGGTAAAAAATAAAATAGGAGTGGAATTGCTGTGTCATAGATGGATATATATATATATATATATATATATATATATATTCTTTAGTTTTTGTCTTCATTTTTTTAAATTTATTTTTAAATTAGTTTCAGGTGTACAAAGCAACATCATAGTTAGACATTTAAACCCCTCATAAAGTGATAACCCACCTCCAAGCTACTACCCCTCTGTCATCTTATATAGCTGTTACAATACCATTGA
>NW_017731403.1:523640-560066 GCF_001890085.2 Hipposideros armiger
TTAGCTGTGGAGGGCAGTGTCACTGGCCCTCATATGTGGGATCCGAACCGGGGCCCTCTGGCATCCCAAGCGAGTTCTTAACCATCGCGCCACCCGGCTGGCCCCCCAATTTTTATTTCTTAATGCTTTCACCTTTTCCACTCAGCCCCCAACCTCATTCTCATCTATAACCCTGATAGATCTAGTACCTATCTGGCACCATACCTAGTTATTACAATATTATTGACTATATTCCTTATGCTATACCTTAAATTCCTATGACTATTGTGTAACATCCAATTCGTACTTCTTAATCCCTTCCCCTTTTACCCATTCTTAACCCCCTCCCATCTTAAAGAAGTCCCTTTAAGATTCCTTGTAACACTGGTTTGGTGGTGATGAACTCCTTCAGCTTTTTTCTTGTCTGGGAAGCTCCTTATCTGTCCTTCAATTCTAAATGACAGCCTTGCTGGGTAGAGCAATCTTCATTGTATACTGTTGCTTTTCATCACTTGGAATATTTCCTGCCACTCACTTCTTGCTAGCAAAGTTTCTGTTGAGAAATCAGCTGCCAATCTTATGAGGGCTCCCTTGTAGGTAACTAACTGCTTTTCTCTTGCTGCTTTTAAGATTCTCTTTTTGACTTTAACCTTTGGCATTTTAATTATGATGTGTTTTGGTGTTGGCATCTTTGGATTTATCTTATTTTGAACTCTGTGTGCTTTCTGAGCTTGTATGTCTATTTCCTTCACCAGGTTAGGGAAGTTTTCTGTTATTTTGTCAAATAGGTTTTTAATTCCTTGCTCTTTCTCTTTTCCATCTGGTACCCCTATAATGCGAATGTTGGTATGCTTGATATTGTCCCAGAGGCCTCTTAAACTCTTCAACTTTTTGGATTCTTTTTTCTTTTTGCTGTTCTGGTTGACTATTTTCTGCTACTTTATCTTCTATATCACTGGTTGGATCCTCTGCTTCATCTAATCTGTTGATTCCCTGTAATATATTCTTCATTTCCATTATTGTATCCTTTATTTCTGACTGGTTCTTTTTCATGGTTTTCATCTACATTTTTATACCTCCTATCTCTCTGTTGACGTTCTCTCTGAGATCATTGATAATTCTTATAACCAGTGTTTGATGAACTGTTTTGCATGTCTTTCCTATTTTTACCATTGTGTTATAAACAATTGTGTTAAAGAAGTTTTAGGTTCACATAATTGAAAGGAAGATACAGAGATTTTCCATATGCCCTCTATCACTACCCATGGACTGCCTTCTGTGTTATCAACATCACTCACCCTGAAGGTACATTTATCACCAAGGATAAACCTACATTGATACATCATAATCACTCAAAGTCCATAGTTTGCTACTTTAAGGTTCACTCTTGGTCTTGTACATTCTATGGGTTTGGACAAATGTATAATGACATATATCTATCGTTATGGTATCATACAGGATATTTCCACTGTTCTAAAAAATATCTCCTGTGCTTCACCTATTCATCCCTCCTCTTCTCCCCTGGGCAACCATTGATCTTTTTACTGTCTCTATAGGTTTGCCATTTCCAGAATGTCATATAGTTGGAATCATACAGTATGTAGTCTTTTAAGATTGGCTTCTTTCACTTAGTAACATGCATTTAAGGTTCCTTCATGTCTTTTCATGGATTGATAGCTCATTTCTTTTTACACTGAATAATACTCCATTGTCAGGATGTACCCCATATATTTGTCCATTTATCTACTAAAGGACATCTTGGCTCCTTCCAAGTTTTGGCAATTATGAATGAAGTTACTATAAACTTCTGAGTGGACATAAGTTTTCAACTCCTTTGAGTAAATAACCAAGGAGAATAATTACTGGATTGTATGGTAAAAGTATGGTTTTTTTGTAAGGAACTGCCAAACTATCTTCTAAGGTGATGGTACCATTTTGAATTCTTACCAGCAATATGTGTGAGTTTCTGTTACTCCACATCCTTGCCAACATTTGTTTACAGTGTTCTGAATTTTGGTTATTCTAATAGGTATCTCATCATAAAATTGATACTTTAATTTGCATTTCCCTGATAACATATGAAGTAGAGCACCTTTTCATAAGTGTATTTGTCATCTGTATGTCTTCTTTGGTCAGGTGTCTATTAAGGTCTTTGGCCCATTTTTTAATCATGTTGTTTGTTTTCTTATTGTTACGTTTTAAGAGTTCTTTGTATATTTTGCATAACAATTCTTTATCAGATGTATCTTTTGCAAATATTTTCTCCCAGTCCATGGCTTGTCTTCTCTTGACATTGTCTTTTACAAAGCAGAGTTTTTAATTTTAATGAATTTCAGCTTATCAACTGCTTTCATGGATTGTGCCTTTGGTTTTGTATATAAAAGTAAATGGTAAAAAGTCATTACCATACCCAAGGTCATCTAGGTTATCTCCTATGTTATTGTATAGGAGTTTTATAGTTTTGCATTTTACATTTAAGTCTGTGATCCATTTTGAGTTAATTTTTGTGAAAAATGCGAAGACTGTGTCTAGATTCATCTTTTTGCATGTAGATGTCCAGCTTTTCCTGCACAGATGTTGAAGGGACTATCTTTGCTTCATTATATTGCTTTGCTCCTTTGCTAAATATCAGTTGACTATATTTGTTGGGGTTTATTTCTGGGGTCTCTAGTCTGTTCCATTGAGTTATTTGTCTGTTCTTTGCCAATACCATATTGTCTTGTTTACTGTTGCCTTACAGTAAGTCTTAAAGACTTAAAGGATAATATCAGTCCTCTAACTTTATTATTTTCCTTTAATACTATGTTGGTTATTCTGGGGCTTCTATCTCTCTATGCAAACTTTAGAATCACTTTTTCAATATCTATAAACTAACTTGCTGGGATTTTGATTGAGATTGCATTGACTCTGCAGATCAAGTTGGGCAGAACTGATATCTTGACAACATTGAATCTTCCTATGTATGGTCATGGCACTCTCTCCATTTGTTGTGTTTTTTTTAAATTTTATTTTATTCATCAATGTTTTTAGTTTTTCTTATATAGATTTTGTACACATTTTGGTAGACTTATAAGTATTTCATTTTGGGGGTAATAATGTAAATGATAAGATATTTCAAGAAAATGTGCACAACTTTGAAAAGAATCTTCTGAGATGGTCTTGGCTATCTGATGGAAGCAAGATAACAGTTGGGTCAGACAACAGGTTTGTGTATGTGTGGGATACCACTAACAGGAAGATTTTGTATAAACTGCCTGGCCACACTGTCTCCATCAATGAAGTGGCTTTCCACCCCAACAAGCCCATCATTCTCTCATCATCCAGTAATGAGAGACTATATATGAGGGAGATTCAGGGAAGGTATGAATAGAAGGCTCTAGAATATTTGAAATTGAGACCTCAGATTACATAAGTGACATTGAAGTGGTGCCCAGGCCAGCATCTTCCCTTCAGACAAAGATCATTACTAGCAATTAACAAGGAGGTGGCCATATTTTAATAACCACATGTATTTCATTTTACCAGGATGATTAAGACAAGTTTCCAGTGTTCTCTAAAAACCACCTGTTGTATTTTAGGAATTGTTTTTTTCCTCTTTTTTTTTTTTAAATAAGATATTTTCAAAGGGACAGACTTTGGTTGGTTTATAGTTTCCTGTTTTTTAATCCAGGCTGAAAACAGAGAATGTGATTGAAATTTGCTTGTTGGGGATTTTGTTTTTTCAATAAAGAGTGGTGAAAATCATTACCTATAGCCACAAAGAGATTAGTGAAAGAAAGTTCTGTGGAAGTGAAAATTGTGCATGTTTGCTTTTTTATTCCTCTAGTCTTCATTAATTCTGCAGTTTGGTATGGAAAGAAAGAAGAAAGTTGTGCTCCCCTACCAAGGTTGGCCATTTGCATCTGAATCCGATCTTTTTGGCAAAACTCCTCCAAATGGAGAGAAGCATCTTGCTGCTACTTTCCCCCAAGATACCGCAAGCTCTGAGGGTGTACTCCTGCAGGAAAATTGTTTTCTGTGAACAGCCTCTGTACTAGTGGAGGGTAAGAGCCTGGGAAACACTCATGGAAAGAAAACAACAACAACAAACCAACCAAGTTGGCAATACCAAGGATATAACAGTGACGCAGGTTTTGCTCAGTTCGGTAGCACCCACTGTCTGCATTCAGCCTAAAGGAAAAGACGGGCTATATGAGGAAGGTGAATTTGGAATAGGAAAGCACAGGCTTTCTGATATTCATATACACATACACTTTTTTTTTTCAGTGGTTCACACGGAAATTCAAGAACAACACTTCTCTTCTGAAAGCTTTTTCCGGATTCCACACATCTTGTTGACATTTGGATTCTAGCACAAGCAGTGGTGTGCTGGTAAGCTGGCTCTCTAGGGGCAAATACCCTATTTGGGGCACCTGCTGAGTTTCATGATGTAAATACTACCACCATGGCTGATTACAAGCTACCAACATGACATCACTGAGTGTGGAATGGGAAGAGCCATGAATAATCAGCTCTCTTGAATCCTTGCAAGCTGGCTCCCACACAACACAGAGCCTGAGGCTCGTGTTTAGGGATAATTGCTATTGGCAAATTCAACACTTGTTGAAAATAGACATCATCGAGTTCTAGAATTCACTGCCTCTCTCTCTATAGCCTGTATTTTGGTCATTGTTTCTCCAGCTTTTTGAAACAGCTCAGTAAATCTCACCGCTGTGGACCCCCGACCCTTTGACTTAATGAAGATTGATGTCTTCATTAGATTTTGAAAAGGAATGCTCGGACATTTATTACCTGGTTGCTGGTGCCTAGTACTCTCTGTTCCATGGGCCATCTCCCCCACCTCCTGTGAAACATTCCTGAAAGGGCTCCAGGAAAAAAATGTTACAGCCTTGGCAGATCAGTGTTTTCTGATTGTGCAATGTCCTTCCTGAGAAAACCCATTCTCCAAAGGCAGTCACTCTGAAATAGGAGCAAGAAATGGGGGTACAGGCCAGCCACTGGTGGTGAGGGGGCGCAGCGCAGGAGACCAGGTAGTGGTGAGCTGGGACAGAATAAATCTATAGGAAATGATACCCATGTGCCTCTCGCCAGTTTTATGGGTTTAGAAAAACTGTCAGAAGTTTCATCAGAAACCAGAAAGGGATGAAAGGGTAGTTACTTTGCCAAATACTCTACTTTTTTTTAACGATTTTTTTGCCCCTTACAAAGAAAGTTCACAAACATTATCTCATTTGTTCCCCACAGCAGGCTGGTGAAACATAATAATAATGTTAATATAATAAGTACAATATATTACATATAACATATTGGTGTAATATGCAACATAATATAACACATATTAATTATAATATGATAAATATAATGATTTCCCTTTTATAAGTGAAGACACTGAGACTCAGAGAAGATAAATGACTTGCTTAGAGCCACGCAGATGTTAATGACAGTGGAGGAACTTGAACTCCATATGTCTGATGCCAGGCTGGAGCTCTTTCTATACCAGACTACTGTGTGTGTATATGTGGTGGAATCAGAACTGTCAGAACGTTTAACCAAGTCTAAACTTATGCTACTGTAAACTTAAGCTCTGGGGGTCAGATGTTCTCCAAGGTGTAGGTCAGTAACACCTCACTTATCCAGGGCTGGCAGAAAAGGAGATATTCTGCAAAAATAAAATGTCTATGTAATTGTTCACGTACCTTAAGCTTCCAAATTTTGAATGAAATCTTTTAAAATTATGTTGCATATCACCCTGTGTTCTTAAACATAGAATGCCAAACATAGCTTGTTTAACCTTTTCTTATTGGCTTAGGGCATCATTGTAAACCTCAATTTTTTTTTAGACTTTCTTTAATTTACAATCCTCTAGGGCTCTCCACTACAAAGTTCCAGACTTCTATGCTTTTTGGAGTTCCTAATTTTTGTTTGTTTGTTTTGTTTTGATTGGTGCAGTTGCCTTTAAGAGTCTCTGAACCTTATTCTATCTTGCTGTTTCTAATCTGTTAAGGAGTGAGGAACCAGTCCAAATAACCACGTTGATTAGACTTGCTGCTCAAATTGTTCTTCTTTTTCTGTTTTTAAAAGATGTAATGTTAGGTTGTTTATTTGGGATTTTTCTTGTTTCTTACGAGACGTTTGTAATGATATAAACTTCCCTCTTAGTACTACTTTTACTGTATTCCAAAAGTTTTGATGTGCCGTATTATCATTCTCGTTTGTCTCTATGTATCTTTTGATCTCTGCTTTTATTTCTCCTTTGACCCAGTCATTCTTTAATAGCATGTTGTTTAATCTCCACATACTTGTGGTTTTTCCTGCTTTCTTTTTGCAGTTTATTTCTAATTTCAAAGCATTGTGGTCAGAGAATGTACTCGGTATGATTTCAATCTTCTTAAATTTGCTGAGGTCAGTTTTGTGTCCCAACATATGGTCTATTCTTGGGAATGTTCCATGTGCACTAAAGAAGAATGTATAATCTGCTGTTCTGGGATGAAAAGCTCCGTAAATGTCATGAACTTAATTGCCTGAATGCATATATTCATAAGTGTTATGTCTTCTTGATGTGTTGTCCCCTTTATCATTATATACAATGGGATACTCAGCCATTAGAAAAAGATGAAATACTGCCATTTGTGACAACATGAATGGATCTTGAGAATATACTAGGTGAAATTAGTCAGACAGAAAAAGTCGAGAACCATATGACTTTACCCATATGTGGCATATAAAACTGAAAGCAACAAACAAACAAGAAAAACAAACAAAAACTCATAGACACAAGCAACAGTATGGTGGTTACCAGAGAGAAAGTGGAGTAGGGGGGATGGTAGAAAAGGGTAAAGGGGGTCAAACATAAGGTGATGGAAGGAGATTTGACTTTGGGTGGTGAACATACATAGAAATATATAGATGATGTATTGTAGAATTGTACACTTGAAACTTATATAATTTTATTAACCAATGTCACCCCAATAAATTTAATAAACTTAACAGAAATTAATTTTGTAACCTAAAAAGAAAAGAACTTGTTGATCAAGCAGGTGTAGATAGGTGTAAATAGGTTTTAAATAAAGGATTAGATAATCTTCCTAGTAGTAAACACTTTCTATCATCCTCATTTTTAGGGGTGTGGTAGGGGCTTTTGCTGTGATGCTCAGATCTTTTTATTAGATCCGGTATCTCCTCACTCAGCTGCTGTGAGTGTTGGTGGCTAAGACTCCTCTTGGCCCACAGGAGCTGCTCTACCCAGAAATGTCTGGGAGGTTGTCCCCTTACTTCTGGATATGGCTTGCAACCAAATACTAAGGCAGGGGTATAAAAGTCTAGCCCCTTCACCTCAAGGCAGGAAAATTCTGTGAGGCTATCGACTGAGAACTTTCTGTGGGATTGCGTTAAGGCCTGACTATAGCTGAGCCCATCTCCGCACTTTGCTTCTCCTGTGTCCTGTCTCGCTTCCCTCACTCTCTTACGAGGTCTCCTTATGAGCACAGGACTCTCCACCTCAACCTCTGATTCCACTGACTCTAACTTAAGACAGCCTGCTCCCGCACCCAACTTTTCATATTTCCAACTACATGCTAGAGAGATTAGCTAACAAAAGACCCCTGTTCTTTTCACTCCCCCTCCTGCCAACCCCATATTAAGAGGGAAGGGCAGCCTACTCATGAAAGGAAGAATGCATAATGAAAAAATAAATTATTTTTGCAAAAAATATGTTAGAAATTCATTTATTTGTCAAACTTTGACTTAAAGTCTACAATATGACTTGCTGTACTAAGGTCTCAGAATACAGATATAAAATACACAATCTCCCTTCACCTTACCCCTTGAGAAATTCAGTCTGATGTGGAAACCAACAGGTAAGTAGGATAATAACCATACATCATAATAAATGCTGTTATTGAAGTCAGAACTCACCCATTCATTCAAGAGATATTTCTTAAACATCTACTATGTGCTAACCTTTTGGGATCTAAACAACCCAAAACAAAAGACTGTAGAGTCCTAAGGCTGGGGATAGGTTCTACTTTGGAAATGATACTGGTGCTGATTCTGGTAGAGTGATCAGGAGTTTACCAGGTAAAGAAAGTTAGAGAAGGTATTTGAATCAAAGGACAATGTCCTGAAAGGGTGTGGTGTTTGCGGGCACTGGGGAGAAGTTTATTATGATAGGAAATGAGGATAAGAAGGCAGAGATGGATGTGAAGAGCTTTATCTTCCAGGATAAGAAGTTTGGGTCTTAACTTAATAGGTAATTTGAAGCCAAGAGAGCCTTATAAATCTGAGAATGTGGCCAAGGAATATTTCAGCAAGAACATGACTATCATCCATGGGTTGGTTGAGCAAGGAGAGGGGTGAAAGCTCACAGCTTGACAAGCAAATGCCTCCATGAGGCTTTTGTGTGCAGTACCCAAACTGTGCAATGGTACATGACAGCCTTCATGACTTGTGACATCATGGTTTAGCTATGGCATCTGTGGCTCAATCCATGTCTCTGCCAGGAGGAAAATAAAGAATTCCTTACTCTCACTTTTGAAAATTTGATTGTATAAGAACCTGAAATTCTCCTGCTGAGTGCACCTTGTGTTAGAGATTGTTAGCTATCTATGTATGACTTGATAGGATCAAGAAACATTCAAGAGAATCGCTGTCCTCAAACCCCATACTCTGTCATCATTGCCTGGAAGGCCACCATTGCAGATCCATCTGTTAGGACCCACCAGGCTCTCAACCAGCCTGGGGCAGGGGGAGGGCAGTAGGAGGTTTGGACAGAGAAGAGAGATTGTGAGCTCACTGTGGCACAGTGGGGATATGAAGGTAGGGGGATGGAGAAGGCACTGAAAAAAAGGGAAGAGGCAGGAATTCAGAGCTTGAGGGAGATAATAAATATGTAATTTTCTTCCTTCACAGCGCTACAGTGGGCAGGTTCTGTCTGTTCAAATTCACATAAATAACACAATACCAAGTATTTTGATTATTTTATCATGGGGAAAATACATTTTCCTCAAGTACAGACTAAGTAATTCCTGCCTTTGTTCGTGTTTCAATAATAATACTAATACTACTACTAATAATAATAATAAACAATACAACAACAACAGTAAATAAACACAGTTTGAAGAGTTGCCATATTCCCGGCATTGTATTAAGAGTTTGCCTATACTTGTCTCGTTCAATTCTCCCAAAAACCTATGATGAGGGTACTCACTTATTATGTAAGAGGAAAGTAAAGCTTAGAAAGATTATTTAGCCTGCTCAGTATCACACAGCTGGTGACTGGCATACCCACGTCAATCTGCCTCACTCCTAAGTCAATACTTAAAACTACTGTGCTGTATGGCTTTCCCATCAATGGCTAGTTTGGCTCCTTCCTTCGCCTCCACCAATGATTTTTGTCCTTCAAGGCCCATTCCAAGTTTCCTTATTCACTTAGCATTTTTGCTGCAATGTTCATCTGTAGTCGAATGATATTTCCATGTCCCTGACTGCAGCGCTTGACTTTACCCTGAGCTCAGTGTTCCAGAAAGGAAGTTTAGGAAAGCAGATATACATTCTTCTATATTTTCATGTTTTTCAAGAATGAATAACAATAGGAGATTTTTATACTTTAAAGTAATTATTTATTTTAATAAAATGTAGCACCTTAACTGTATTTACTTAAAAATATAAATACTGTAATTATTTTCTGTGGATTTTTGACGCATTTTGGAGAATAAGCTTGAAATCGATTAATGCAGTGAAAAGGGTAATTGATATTGAGCACGTTCCATGTGTATTGTGTTCTGGTCCTCCATGAAACTTTCTCACACTGATTTCTACCTTCTTTAAATACCTTTGAGCCTTTAAGGCAGAAAGCGAACCTTATTATGAATAGATTTCAATTATCCTCTAAATGTCTGCTGTGCATTTATTTTGTTTTCTTTCCCCCAAAGATTTTAAGCAATTGCAGGGTCAGGATCAAGTTTTCACAGTCTCCCTCTTCTCAATAACACCCGACACTGTTGGGTGGATACGGCAGGAAGTTTCTGACTCGTAGCCCATCCAGTGGCTGCATTTTAAGGAAGAAGAAATGCATGTGTGGATCTGATAAGGTCTGAGTGATATCTGGAGAAGATGCCCTATGAGTGCGAACTGGCTATGTTTACCACTTAAATCCACCACAGCAAGCCAAGATAACTGTTGCAGTCTGTGGACAGAAGTTCATGAAGATCATTGCTTGACAGGTCAGGGTAAAGGTCTCTTTCTTTCAAAATATGCGAAGGGACAGGAAACGTGTGTGCCAGGTGTTTTGTGTTCATGGCTGCCTGGGAAAGATAATTCTGTCTGCTCGATAAGAACATAGTGCTCTACACATCAGGTTGTTTTTCCAGCAGCTATTTTCTGCCTGTAAAAACTAGCATTGCTGGCTCTCAACTTCTTTCCGCAAATCCCCTGGGCTACAAACAATAACAAAAGGTATCTTATATTTATACAAAGCTGTCCTCGGAAAAGCTCAAGGACCTGAACGAAGCTTGTTTTCATATGTAAGAGTTCTTATATAATCCCTGAGGGGGGAAGAAGCAAAGGGTGACAACTGAGTTAGGAATGTTGTCATTCCCAGCTAACAAAATGAAAAGCGAGGCCCTGTGGCATGACAAACTGACGGTCATAACCGGGACAGGACGTCTGTCTTCCCCACTTCCTGTCCAGGGTTCTGCACACTGGGCCATGCTGCCTTGTGAGAAATCTGAAAACCTGGGGGAGATGGCTGAAGAGGGAAGATTGAAAGAGAAAGCCCAGTCAGAGAAGGGATACTGGTCTCACTGTCTTTAATGCCTGTTGTTTTCACTGGTCAGGATTTTGCAGCTCCTAGAGCGAGTATCTTTTGTCCTTGATCCTGGGGAGAATTTCCATCACCCTCACTAGGAGTTATAGCTGAATTGCAGAAGATTTCAGAGGTCTGAATGGTTTGGGAAAGAAGAACCATTTGAGCAAAGGGTATTTTGTAAATATTTATTGCATGCTTGGATACAAAAACAAGTAAGGCATACTAGTAAGCTCTGCACTCAATTAGTGCATCATCTAGTGGGGAGACAAACGCGGATAGAAGGACCTACAAGTGCTAGACGAATACAATAATGGAAAGGCAATACTTTTGACAGTGATTTGAGTCAGAATTCCATGGGGCTGGGAAAGGGGCATTTTGGCTGGGGCTTAAAGGGCAAGCAGGAATGGTTTAAGGGATACTTTCTTCACCGCATTGAAGCAGTAGCCCTGTACTCAAACCACCTGTGTAACATTTAGAAAACACTCCATCCTTAAATAATCAGATTAAACTGACCTGACTATATCTGGTCATTGGTATTGTTGAAGAGCTCTCAGGTAGTTTAACTGAGAAACCAGGCTAGATAACCAGAGAAAGCGCTTGGCTTTGAAATTACACAGCCCTCTTCTAATGCTCTGTGACCTTGGACAAGGCCCACTGAAGGGGATGGGCAGTGTGAGTCTCCCACAACTTCACTCTTTCCTCCCACTTCTACCCAGACCTCTGAAGAAACTGCTGTGGGGGAGTCCCTCCTCTTTGACAAACTTCCCTTAACTGAAAAACCCTGGACTGGGGACCAGGAAATCTGGACTCTATTCAGCTCTGCCACTGAAGTGCCACAGACATGTGCTGGGTTACAGAGGAGGTAAAGCAAAGACACTTAGGATTATTATTTTCAAGACCCTCTGCTAAGTACTCAGTGCATCTCTGGACCTCAATTTCCCCATCTGTCGAGTTTTCTAGATCAGTATTATAGGTCCTAAATTCTATTTAACAGACCATGACCAGAATTATTTTAAAGGAGAGATATAAAGCATAGTAGAATAATGGAGTGCACTGCAGAAGAATATGGCAAGTATTGCAAAGTAAAATTTTGTCTCGGTTATATATGTGTGTGTTTACTGAGTCATGATGTAAAATACATTTCATGTTATGGATTGTAAGTTAAAAAAGTTGAGAGTGGTCCCTTTGGTAGTACAAACACTAAAATTGGAATGATACAGAGAAGATTAGCATGACCCCTGTGCAAGGATAACATAAAAACTCATGGAGATTCCATATTTTAAAAAATATCATATTTTTTTTTACCACAGTGAAAAAAAAGGTTTGAGAAACATGGAATAGATGCATTCTGTGGACCCCTGTCTTCTACTCTGTAGCCCATGATTACTCCAGCCTACTGTGAACTCATCTTTCTATGACCACCTTTTAGTTAGTACCATGTAGTTCTGGCCTATCACTTATTATTTAAGGAGGAAGGATGGTATAGTAGTTAAAAAGAACCCTGTTGAGTTAGCAAAGACTATGTTTGAATTTAATTTCTTTACTTATTAGTTGAACGACCTAGAAAATGTACCTAACCTCTCTCAGCCTTGGTTTTCTCATGTAGATGATAACATCTAGGACACACAATGGTTATAAGGTTAAATAAGATGCTATAGATAACACTCTTAGCACAAATCACCTTGTTCACAGAAAGTGCTCAGTATATGAAAGCAATTATTATCTGACTTCTTGTCCCACCCAGATTTTAAGGCACAGTCTGTTATTTAATGCCTGACATATACAAAATTATAAATGCTTATCTGATTGGAAAAACAAGGATCCCAACCTCAAGGAGACCCTCATGCTGGAGAGCAGCCGTTCATACTGGCATGCCCCACACAGGTCTTGGGAGACAGGCAGGGCACTCTGTGTGTTCTCTACCCACACATCATTTTTTGCCATCCTGCCACCTGTTGGCAGCTCAGCGGCTGCTCAGCTCGAGCTGGACTCAAACCACTGTTGCTCAGAGCTCAAACTCTTGAGTGAGCTCTTAACCAACTGAGCCACTCGGCCGGCCCCCACACGTCATTTTTGATCATTTCCTCTGACATGGTCAGCTGGACCTGGGAAGGCAAAGCAAAAGGAAGCAGATCCTGGCTATGATTTGCTTCAAAGAATAAAACGACCATGATATTTCAGTGCCATCCAAATCAACAGACAGATGGCAACTCAGGATCAGCTGTGTCATCTTACCTGAGAGGGCTTCAGAAAGAAGCACAGGACAAAGAAATGAGAAACAGCTGATGGCTAAAACACTGAGAAATTGGGGTTGAGATTCAGACATTACACCAGGAATAAACAGCTACCATCAAACAGTCAACAAATGAGCAACTCACTAGGTTCTAATTGCCTCAGAAATAGTCTGGGAACAAAGGCAGTGTTTTGTAAATGATTCATTTCAGAAAATACCCACTAATCAATTAGTAGGGCTTCTGTGTAATAGTTTCCCCAAATTTATAGGTGGTGATTGTGTGAATTGAATCATTGATTCTAAAATGAGATAAGCAGCAATACTGGTAACCTAATCTACTTACTCCAAGTAGCTACAAAGAAATTAGCTGCCCTTAGAGGAAGCCAGCCTATTACTGAGGAGTGAAAAGAAAAACCCATTCATCATGGTGGAGCCTCACACCAGCCTGGTCTCCCTGGAGCACTCAGCTATGCTGAGAAGATGTTGATAGAGAAGGAGATAATGATCCACAAATAAATAGATGAGAAAGGGGCGGTGATGGGGAGGGTGAAGGAAGCCTCACGAAACTGCATAGGAAAAAATGGCATTAAAATGATCAAAATGGTAAAAGTATAGCTATAGACTATACAACTTGAATGATAAAGAGTAGGACTGTTGAAAGTAGCCCTCGATGCTAGTGTTTTTTTTTTTTTTTAATTTTTCTGGAAGACAACTTGATCTGAAATTGTATGGTGAAAAAGAAAATGTATGTGAATAAAGTAGCCCCACCTAAAAATATGTTGCTAACACAATGGTTTTTCAGGAAAGAAACGGCAAGGTTGCCTGGAAATAGCTGCATCTAATCAGCCCCCATCCCAAGCAATCAACTGAAGTCCAGGAAATTCCATATGTAACCAGAAGAATAGACATCCTGGAGCATTTTGCCACAGTTAAGATTAGCGGAAACAGACCCCCATCAACGCTCACAACAAAGAAGAACTAAAGGTGAAGAAACTGCTGCGGGTCCCTGTGACTCCCTTCTGGGAGCGGGTGGCCAAGCGGGTGAGAAGGATGGGCATTAGGACACGAGGCTGTGCAGACAGCCCTTGGTTCTGAGACCACCTATTCAACAGCGGCACAGAGCAGTGTATTTCTCCAGGGAAAATAATGAAAGCAATAGTGGCTCAGCCATCCTCCTGACTTATCCTGATAATCCTTAAACATGTTTGTTACCGTAGCAATGGTTTATGATTAACTCTTTTTGGGTCTTGTTTAAGAAACCCTACCCAAAAGTCATAAAGATAGTCTGTGTTTTCTTCTGAAAGATTTAAAGTTTTCCCTTTTACAATGAATTCCTTCTTCTCTATGGGATTGAGAGACACAACAGGTTCAAACAAAAAAGGAAAAGATGACTATATTTTACTTCACTAAAATTAATGACTTTGTGCTTACTGAAAAGTGTCATAAAGAGAATAAAAAGATCAGCCACAAACTGAGAGAAAATTTTGATACCACATCTGACAAAGGACTAGGATCCTGAATATATAAAGAATATCTATAACTTGTAAAAAAAAATGTACAAGAACTGGGTAAGGTAATTCACAAAAAAGAAACACAGATGACTATTCAAGATATTTAAAGATTCTCAACTTCATCATCAGAGAAACGCAAGTTAAAATCACAATGAGATAACATTTTATATCCACTAAATGGGCCAAAAAAAAAAAAAGTCTGACAATGAGAAGTGTTGACGAGGATGTGGGAAAACAGAATCTTATATACTATTGTTGGGACTGTAAAATAGTGTACAGTTCCTTTGGAAAAGAACTTGACAGTATCTAGCACAGGTATAGGATACGTTTCTATGGCTTGGCAATTCCACTCCTATGTGTGTACCCTTAAGAAACTCTTGTATTTGTGCACTAGGTGAAATGTATAAGACTGTCAATAGAAACACTATAAATATTAGCAAAAACACAAGCAAAGCTGAGCAAATATTGTTTGGGGATACTCACATTGTAGTCAACTATTTTTAGAAAGCAAGAATATGATCAACACAGAATTCAGGAAAGTGGTTATGTTTGAGAAGAAAGAAGGAGAATGAGAATTGCGGAGGAAGACACAACTAGTTTCACTTATATTGTTATTGTTGGGATTCTTCACTTGGCCAATGAATTTATATGTAATTGTACCTATTCCATTCTGGGCACAGAATATTACACAAGAAATTGCTTTTAATCTGTAAAAAAATAAAATGAACAAAGAACAAAAATTTCTTCAGTTCTTTCTACCAGTTTACTAATTTTCTTATCCATTGTTTCTCATGCTGTATCTATCCTCGGAGTCTCTAGTTTCATTCATTATGTGTTTTTGGTTTTTTTTTATTAACCAAGAAATTCTGTTTGGTTCTTTTCTCAAGTCCACCTAATTATATTTCATAGTTTTTTGTACCTTGTTATACTTCAGATGTTCTATTTTTTAAAATTAAGTATATCAAACCTATTTATTTTATATTTCTTAATTGATAATTTTAATATCAGCCATTTTTTGTAGCTATAATTGTTTTGTTTTTTATTTCTACTTATCCTCACTTAACTGACTTGCTTCCTCCTTCTGTTTTATACTTTTTCTATATTAATGAGTTTATAATTACCTAAGAAAGCCATTGGAGACCTTGGTGTAAGGTATATTTATCCAGGAAGGCATCACTAATCACAAATCACTTTAAATTAAATTCTAAAGTTAGATTATTTGGGGACCACATAGGAATTGTGAATTCTAGATGGTTCTCAACCCTCTTGTGAATAGGAATTTTCAAGGTAGACTTACCCAGAGTCAAGGTTGAATAAGAAAGTTTCTTTACTATTCTTCTTTGTGGGATAAATTTTCTTCTTTTGGTTTATCCTTGCATTAAAGATGTCAACTTCTAATTTCTGGCCTATTTAGGAATCTTTTTCTGTCTTCACCTGATTCAGGTTCTAGGCATTGTATCCTGACCCCTCCTTGATACCCATTAAAATGAAGACTCTAGGCCACCATGAATAAGTTACTGCCTGTGGGGACCAATTGCTTCAGGGAGGTTACCTCTGAAGATTTGTGCTTTATTGTATTTTTTTAACCTCTCATGATTTCCATTATTTTCCTGACAGCTCAGATAAGCATTTTTAACATCTTTTTAAAGCATTTTTAGGTTTTGTGAGCTGGGGAGTTTCCTCGTGGTATTTGTTTCTTTAATATTTTGAGAAGTGGAAGTTTGGACACTTAAATACACTAATTGCAAGATTTCTCTTGTCAGTTGCCGTCGCCGGCAACTCACGGCAGCCCAGCTCCAGGTTGAGCTGTTGTTCAGCATCTTAGCTGTGGAGGGCAGTGTCACTGGCCCTCATATGTGGGATCTGAACCAGGGCCCTCTGGCATCCCAAGCCAGCTCTTAACCAATGCTCCATTCGACCGGCCCATGAAGTACCTATTTTAAGCCTCACAACAACCTAATGAAATGGGTAATGTTGTTTTCATTTTATAAATAAGAAAACAATGTCAATGATGTTAAATAATTTATCTGAAGCACACAGAAGGAGCTGGAATGTTATGAAAGATCATCCAGGTGTATCTTCCTAGAGTATCTTCAGAGGACCTGTGGGTCAGCCATTTAGTCACCCACCCATTCATGCATCCATCCATCCATCCATCCATCCATCCATCCATCCATCCACCTATTAGTGAATTCATTCAAGATAACCTTCTTGAAAACTTGCCATGCATATGACACTGTGCTAGACACTGAAAAATGAATAGAAAAATAAATAAGACAAAGAGCTTAAATGCTCATATAGGAAGACACATAAATAATTATAATATAGTACAGTAAGTAAAATGATAGAGGTAATGAGAATATTAGGAAGAGAATCACCACTGAGGCTAGCTCATGTATAGCTTTAGGTTAAAAAAAAAAAAAGGGAAGGTTGTTGCTGCCTGAAATGGGTGGTGATATAGAGGTAGAAACATCAATAACAAGTGAAGATGGAACAGTCTTTCTTCTTGAAATTTACCTTTCAGGAGCTGATCATTCCTTTTTTTAAGAAAAAAGAGGGAAATAGCAGCTCAAAACCACTGTCTATAAAAAAGTTTTATTTCCACTTACCAGGAGCAAAAGCTGTTGCAGTCCAGGATCAGCTCGCTTGCTGAATGGAACAAATCAGTGATGGCGTGGTTATCCAGCTTGTGATCTTTTCTGGAACTGAAACATTGCACAGGGGAAAGACTCATCTGGTACAATTGCTTATAATTGCACTTTCCTCTTGATCACTCCTTATATCGTATCAGAAGCTCTAATCCAATTTTCTCAGACCCCTATGTCCCTACTGACCCAAGATTCCATGCTGGGCATTGCAAAATTAAGCTATAAGCTTTTCTTCCACCAAAGGATTGAATCTAAACACAGATGTCAGAGTTAATCCAGTTACCCTAGGCACTCTTAACCCCCCCAGAAAAGTAGGCTTGTCTTGCTGCCTCCTTAATGGTGTGGAATTTTTCTCTACTCAGCAAGTTTCTTCACTTTGTTGGTTAGACCTAATTGAGTTTACCTTTGTCTGAACCAACGTGATGGGCAGACCTTTTGGCAAGTGGGCTGTGTTTATTTCTAGGGATTAAAATATGGGTTATAGGCACTGCTAGAGGCTAAATATCCACTGGGAATCCTTATCCCACTCTAGCTGTTTGTTCTGAAAACAAAACTGTCATCAATAACTCTGGAAAACAGAACCTGGAGCTTTAAGGATGTTGTAGCAGTTACATGATATTAGAACTAAACTAAGTATGCCCAGTGGTGTTAATTGGGGTCAACTTCCAACATGCTTTTGAGGCCTGTGATTGCCACCACCAAAGCCTAAGACTCTTAAAAGCTGCACACTTATCAGTAGTCCAGCTGAATCCCTGGTCTCTTAGATAAGTGACTTTCCATTAGAGTTGAACATAGGATTTGAGATTGGGGTCTTTCCTAACTAAATTTTCATTGAGTAATCTCTAGTGAGTCCCTTATAGCCATGATTCTTGGCATTACAGTTTGGATGGGACAGAAAGACTTGTTTCAGATCCTGACTATAACACTTGTGACCTTGGTCAAGTTACTCAAATTCCACTAGTTTCTTCATTTGCAAAACTGGGACAACAATGTTCCTAACGATATTCATCTCAAAGGTTTCTTGTGAGGACTGAATGAATAATGTATGTAAAACACATAGCATGGGACATGGCTTAGAATAAATGCTCAGTAAATGGTAGTTGTTGTTCTGATAGCCTTACTGACAGGGCATCATGGCCTCAGTTATACCAAGAATGGTTTGCTAACTTATTGCCAAGGAGCGAGACTACAGAATCAGGTTCAAAATTGTGTGGAGAACAAGTCAAATTGGAGCTTGCTAGATTGATTTCCTACATTCATCTTTGTCCAGTCTTTGGCCAACATTTTACAATATTACCGGAAATGTGAAACCAAGGAAGGACTGGCAAAAGATGAGACAGGTGGAAATTATGCAATCATTTTGCAACTGTGGTCCTCTCCGTGGCCACAACCTAAGCCCGTCATTCCCCATTGTGTACCAGGTCTCTGCTGTTTGCAGCTCCTCTTTGCTTCTCACTCCCTGATTCATGAGATCACGGTGTCCCGTGTGTCAGAAGTCAGGTCCTAAAGCACCAAAGGGAACTGTGTTGGGCGTGGTGGTGAAGGAGACATGTCGACAAGTGACCATAAGAAGAGCCCAGTTGCATTAGTGTGCTGGGTGCTGTGCTAGGAGCCTGGGCAACACTGGCCACGCACAGCGTCTCTGTCCTCAAATTGCTCACCACAATCTAGAGGGTGAGGCAGACAAGCACGCAGGCAACGCCCCTGCAGAGCAGGGAGCGCCACATAGGTTTCAACCACATAGGGTTCCAGAAGCCACAGTTAGCTCTCCTGGGAGGTCAGAGAAAGGGATGCCAAGAAAGAAAGGTGTAAATAAGGAGTCTGCCAAAAGGGCAGATGTGTGCATGCAAATGTACATGCGCCTGTGTGTTTAGCGGGATGTAGGATGCTGGTGGGAATATTAGGAAGACAGAAGACAGTGAACATTTGCAAATTGCTCTTGGTGTGAAGATGCTCTTAGTGCTGTCCTTGGAGGTGAGAAGAGCAGGGGATATTTGAGGAATTGTTTGTCCAACTGCTATGGTGCCCCTCTGGTGTTTTGTACATGGCTTTGTAATCTTGGTGACCTTGACAGGGATACAGAGGATTCTTCTGCTCAGAAGACCCCACTGTGAGAGCCAAATCCTTTCTTCATTAGTTCTCTTTAGTATTCCTTTATCTTCATTGCCTTTCCTCCTCTGTTACATCCCTAAATGTTTCTTCTGCATCCCCAGCACTTTGTGAAGGAGTTTTGCTGCAGTGTGAGACTTGGTAACAAACACACAAAGGTGGGATCTGGGACGCAGCCCATGACCTTCCTTGAAAGGTGCACCTGTTCGTCAGGCCCAAGCTCATGCTGTCTGAGCTTCATGTTGTCTTGAGTCCCCCCTTTGGCCCTGCACCTTAATCCCTGATGCCTTTTTGCTGGCTTCCCTCTAAAAGATTTTTCTTTCATCCCCTCTGTTGAGAAAAGGAACTTCCTTCCTGCATCCCAGTTCTCTAAACTCCTGACTGAACCTGTTTTACAGTCACCTGAATCCTGACTAGGAAAAGCATCCACAATCCACTATTCACAGAAATATCTGAAACAAGAGTCAATCTCCTATCTATCTATCTATCTATCTATCTATCTATCTATCTATCTATCTATCTATCTATCTATCTATCATCATCATCATCATCTATCTATTCCCTCCTTCTGTCTCTGTCTCTGTCTCTCTGTCTGTCTGTCTCTCTCTCTCTCTCTCTCTCTCTCTCTCTCTCTCTCTTTCTCTCCCCCTCTCCTCTTGTCCCTACCATCAGCCCAAACACCACATATAAAAAAATCTCTTCGTTGTTCTTCTCTTCAACTTTCAAAACTTTTATAATGATTGTTCCCTAGTTTCCCAATCTCTCAACCTTTTCTGTGTAATCTCAAATTTGTATCCCTTCCTCAAAGTGTAACTAATATTTATTGAGAACCTAATATATGCTAGAAATAGAGGCTTTATATGTATATGAACTCATTTAATCCTGGAAAAAACCATTTGAAGTAGATATGACTATATCCATTTTTTTTAAATGAGAAAATTGAAGGTCAGAGGTATAAAGTAATTTGGCCAAGATCATCAGCTAGTGTGTAGCAGAGAATTCAAATCATGTCTGACTCAAAGCCCATGAGTTTCCTTTTGTATTTATAAATAATTTTTAATGAAATTTTATGCAGTTTTAAATACATATTTACAAAATTGGTACATATATATGCATGTATATGTTTTTCCTGCTTAATTGAGATATAATTAATATGTAACATTGTATAAGTTTAAAGTGTACGGCATGAAGATTTGATGCAAGTATATATTGCTAAATGATTACCACAGTAAGGTTAGTTGATGCCTTCATCACCTCACATAATTACCTTTCTTGTGGAAAAATATTTAAGTCCTATTCTCTTAGCAACTTCCAAGTGTATAATACAGGATTGTTAACTGTAGTCACTATGCTGCACATCTAATCCCCAGAACTTACTCATCTTATACCTGGAAGTTTATATTCTTTGACCAGCATCTCCCCATTTCCTGAACCCTCCCCAGCACCTGGTAACCACTATTCCACTCTCTGTTCCTATGAGTTCAGCTTTATTTCCATATATAAGTGATATCATACATTATTTGTCTTTTTCTGTCTGACTTATTTCACTTAACATAATATGCATGTGTGTGTGTGTGTGTATATATATATATATATATATATATATATATATATATAATTTTCTACAATAAGTTAATTTCAAGCTACATTACATTCCAGGCATTCACATTCTTATCAGAAATATAAAATCATCCCATCGAACCTCTTCTAACAACAAATTCTTAAAAATATTTGTCAGTTTGTTGATAAATAGTCACATCAATATTTAGATTTGTGATTCTTGGATTCCTACCAAATTCAATATTTTTCAAAAGTTTATCATCATTTGTGTTTCCTAATTTTCTTTTCTGTAGAGCAAACTACAGCTTATGGGCCAGAATCTGGCCCACTGTCTGTCTGTCTGTTTGTTTGTTTTTCAGTTGTTCTTTGGATCTCAGGCTTTTAAAATTATTATTAAATTTATTGGGGTAACACTGGTTAGTAAAATTATATAGGTTTCAAGTATACAATTCTATAATACATCATCTATATATTGCATTCTGTGTTCACCACCAGAGTCAGATCTCCTTCCATCCCCATATATTTGGCTGCCTTTACCCTCCTCTACCATCCCTCCTCCCCCTTTACCCTCTGGTAACCACTAAACAGTTGCCTGTGTCTATGAGTTTTTGTTTGTTTTTCTTGTTTGTTTGTTGCTTTCAGTTTTATATCCCACATATGAATAAAATCATATGGATCTCGACTTTTTCTGTCTGACTTTTTTCATTTAGCATGATAATCTCAAGATCCATCCATGTTTTTGCAAACGGCAGTATTTAATCTTTTCTTATGGCTAAATAAATTCCATTGTACATATGAACCACATCTTCTTTATCTAATTATCTATCAAAGGACACTTTGGCCTTTTCCATGCCTTGGCCACTGTGAATAATGCTGTAATAAACATAAGGATACACATATCTTTACAGATAAATGTTTACAGATTTTGGAGGGTAGACACCCAGAAGAGGGATTGCTTGGTTGTGTGGAAAGCCTTGGGGGTCCAGTGGCTAGGATTTGGCAATTTCACAGTCTGTTTTTGTAAATAGAAATTTATTGGGGCACAGCCACTCCCTTTCATTTATGTTGTCTATGGCTGCTTTTGTGCCTTTCTGCAGAGTTAGGTACTTATAACAGAAGCAGTATGGTCTGTAAAACCTACAATATTTATCATCTGAACCCTAACAGAAAGTTTGCCCACCCCTGCTCTTGAGAATAGACTCTTGTATTGTCCATATCCTGTTCCTTTTATCTTCAATTTGCAATATTTTCCCATATGTCTTGAGTTGATTTTTTTTGTGCTACTTAATAGACTAGACTAGATGTTTGCCAATAAGCAGGACAGAGGAATTTCCCTTGATTGTCCTGGCTGACCTCTAGCCTTCTGGTTGAGTCCCTTCTCAAGTCTACAGAAATGTGATTGTACATTTTACCACCTAATTCCCAGTGTCCAGCTGGTGCTCATGTACCCTGGCTCCAGGGTTCCAAGACAGAATTTTCTATTTCCACACACAGTTTATTTCTCTGGTAGAAATCATTAGTAAAATCATTGGTATTTTTGTTACTTTTTAAAGATAATATATAGAGGGTGCCAAAAAAATGTATACATGTTTTAAGAACGGAAAAATTTATATTAAAATTACACTAATGGTAACCATTTTTAACACCTCTTGTAATTGCAGAAGTCAAACGTGACTTGTATTCACTTTTTGTTATCAGTATATATTGGGTATTACAATTTTAATACAGCTTTTTCCTTTCTTAAAATGTTTATACATTTTTTGGGCATCCTCTGCAGTATAATTTTCAGAGGCATTGATTCTGGAGCCAGATTGTCTGGTTAAAATATTAGATCTACCACTTACTAACAGTGTGAATCTTCTTTCTGCTAGTTTCTCATCATCTGTAAAAATCATGGGGATTATGCCATTGCCTTCCTCATGAGGGTTGTGAAAGGGACAGTGTTCACTGGGATATCCAGGAGCTCCTCAACATTCCCAGCCTTCCTTGCTGTGACTGGGGCCATGTGACCAGTTTTGGCCAATGAACTGGGTATGGAAGTGACGTGTCATTGCAAGGCTAAGGCAGTTAAGAGCTAGTTTGCTTTCTGCATCTCTCTCCTTCTCTACCACAGTGCCTTAGGGTCATATCATAAGATGCAGGGATCCTGAATTCCTGAGTTACCAAGTGGAGGAGAGCCTCTGGTAACCTAAATCAAACTTTGCATAAGTAAGAAATAAACTTGTGTTAACTATGGAAAGTTTGGAGTTATTTATTTTATCTTAACTACAACATAACTTATGCTATTCTACTTAATACAGAGTTATTCTAAGCATTAATTAATATATAAAAAGCACTTGGATTCTTGATTAGCATATAAAGTGCTATAAAAATGTTTTCCTTCCTTAATCTTCTTATTACAAGGACCATAATTCATAGCTTGGACTCTTGTTTCCCACTCACACCTTTATCACTCTACTTATTACTCTATTTATGAAGAGCTGGCCTTATAAGGATGCATTTACCACACACACATACACATCATGCTCTTTTAGGAAGATTAATAGTCTCCTAATAGATTAGAACTTGGGGGTGGAGTGAGGCAAAGAACAGTTCTCTCTCCATCTCAAAAGATAGCCATGAAGTTCTACTTAGAATCTGTGTCTCTGAGCAAGAGAAAGGAATCTATGTGTATTTCTATCTTCTCTAAGGTTACTAGGGCTGTTTCATGAGGAAAAGCACAGGCAGACTATCATTTTCTTTTCTCAATACACTTTTATTCACCTTACAGTTAGAAATTTTCCTCAGATTCCGTGGTAGGCATTTTAATCTTTCAGTGTTAATCATGTTCATCTTTTTCTGAGTTTCCATTGATTCTTTATCAAATCATCAGTCTTGTTCTAGGCCTTCACTGGCATTTGTTCAGTCATGCCTCTTACACAGATTACATTCAGCCCATACATTCCTAATAAAGCTATTTTCATTCCGAAGCTCTTTTCTTTGATTTCTCTTTCATTAGTTGGAACATGGAACACAGGAGAACAGATGTGATTAAAAGAGTTGCTGAAGTTCCATATTCTGCATTCCCCATGTTGTTGCTCATTTCAAATAGCAATCCATCCTTTGTTTCCTCTTTGACATATCACATATGCATTATCTAGCTTTCTTATTTTGAGAAAACATAACTCTATTATTCACTGTCTACATCCCTAGCCCCAATGTATATTATCTCTCCATGCTGTTTTTTGAGTCAGTAGATTTAAGAGGAGTGTAAATGAACCAAATGATTCCAATTTTGGGGGAAAATGAGTAGGGATAAAATCATGAAGTACCTTAAATGCCAAACTTAGGACTTTGCAGTGTAATTAAAGTGGTAACTTGAGGTAATATGTATTTTGCCTCTTAAAGAAGCCACAGCTAGGATAAGGGTCTCGTACTTAACCCTTCAAAGCGTTATCTTGGTCCTTTTCCTCTTTAATCTACACAGAGATCATTGTCCCAAATGGAACTAACATATTGTGGAAATAGGAGGGACTCCAGAAACTTTTCATTCTAGATGTAAATCCTGGGTAGAAACTTACTTGCCAGGTAAAACTGGTAAAACGACTTTGCTTCTCTGAGCCTCAGTTTCCTTCTTTATAACCTCACATGTTGTTGAGAAGATTAAATAAGGCATTATAACAACATTTGACACAGCTGGTTTTTCTTTTTTTATTTTAATTGATTAGTAATTTTATGCTTTAATGTCAGACTCTCATTCAGAGACTCCCCCACCTCTCCCCGCACAAAAGAGCACCTTTGTGCCACTTTCTGGCAAAGGTTTCAGCACCCTTCATTGATGTCCAAAAACATGACCCTCATTTTAAAGAGTGTTGGTTCTAGCTTCTTTCCAGGTGTGTATTTGATGGCCTTTTTCACTTTGATGAGGTTCCAGAAAACCATTCTTCAAAACAGATGGGTCCCCTACTCCTTTTTATGTGGCCCTTGGAAACTGCAGTCAAATCCTGTGATACTTCTATCTTATCTGACATACTTTGTTTTTCTGAGCACCGTGGATAGAGATCATTGTTACTTCTGTTTCTCTTTCTGCCCATTAAGTTCTCAACTAACTCCGTCATTTCTTTGAAGTTTGTGATCTGAAATTCCTATTTTATTTACCCACTGTGGTTGGTTATTGATTGAGCTTCATATCCCATCAGTAGTCTTTGGCCTGGGGAATTATGTGAATTCCTTTAATCTTTTGAAAAATGGCGTAGCCATTTTATTGGGGTGTTCAAATATCAGATAAAAAGAGCTCTGTCCACCAAAACATTTGTGGTCAAAGCTTGGTTATGACTTCAATGGGAAAAGTAGTCTTCCAACCTTCTTGAGATGAGTTTTGGTGATTCTTATAATTTGTTATCTATCTTATCCAAACCAGATTCTTAAACTGTGTGGACCCTTCCCTTGATCATTGTTGGCCTGAGGTCAAGGGCATTTGGTACATTTTGGAAAACTGACCCACACTCCTTGAACTTGGACTGCAAAGATACTTTAAAGGTGAAGTTTATGTATTGGAGTACTTCCAAAACAATATGGAAGGATCATTCTTTCTTGGCCAGCTTTGTTGATTTTTCAGTAAAAATGAGCTATTACCATAACCTTTCTCATAACTTTCTGTCCCTTTCAAGAGTTTAATACCCAGTGTTTTAAATCCTAAAGTGGCCCATATCAGACGTTAGAGTACTTTATATCATCTCAATTTCCTTCACGAAAATGACTCAAGGTATTGTTCTCATAAGCATCTTTCCTTATAAATTTTATTGTTCTAAATACATTAAAATTAGTGACTGGTGGGAGATTATTTTGCGACTTTTATGAATAGCATTTTAGATTACCAAAAGGCTTATTAACATAATCATGGCTTCCTTTTTTTTTATTAACTTCTAGAGTCACCCTTTTGTTTTTTGAAGTTACTTTAAGGATCATCTTTCATTAGGAAAACAACTTGGCATATAAATGACTTCTGAGCCTGTTAATCCAGAGTGGAGGGAGAGGACACTATTAGGCATGAAGAAACAATTCATTTCATGGGCATTAAGCTGTAGTTCCAGGATTCACCTTCAAGTACCGAGTGTCTTAGGCCACAGTTGAACACAAGGTTGTTGATGCTAATGCTCCTTGGGGAAGACAAGAGGCTGCATTGCTTGGCTGAATTTGTTTTCTGAGTAAATATTTAGAAATATCCACCCTTCATTTTTCATCTTTTCACCTGCATACCTGATTAAAAATCTATAAAAGTAACTGCAAAGTCAAATAATCACAATGGGGACCAGATGCAATGGCTCTTCCTGGGGAAAGGAGTGAAGTGAGGTGGGAGAATAGCATGTGGGGATGACGAAGAGAGGGAAGGCAAATGTGGCAGCCAGTGACGTGTCTCAGAAGAAAACTGGGGAGATGGTTCTGGAACCTCCCCAGTCTCTGGACTATGCCAGGCAGGTTCAGGCTGAGCCAAGAACTCATAAATATCTGTGATAAGTGAGTTAATCATTTAATGAATACGGAAACTATGCACAGGCCTCAAGGTTAAAGGCTAATGGGCAGGGTTTCAAAAGCAATTTTATTAAGTAGACAGTAATAGACTACAATTAATGTTGTGGTTCCCACATTAAAACAAGAAACTGGTTCAAACGAACTAATGCATTCTGGGTTCAAAATTACGAGAAAGATTTTGGGAGACCGAGGAAAGCTGAAACTGTAAGATATAAATAAGAGAACCATATAGTACAGAGCAGATAGCAGATAGTGGGAAGTTAATTATGCATATGTTGATCTTTCTGAATAGATAGTGGTATTGGACAGGACCTTGTCTTCATCTTCCTGTTCCACACATTGGGTCAATTCAATAAATGGGAGATGAATTCCATTCAAGTCAATGTCACACTTGCATTATGATTGTATATTGTATATGCGCGCACACACACACACACACACACAAATTAATGAAATTGTTTATAGTACAAAGAATTTACTGTAATGGATTTAATTCACCTGTACCTTCAAATTGAGAAAAAAATGGAAAAAAATGATACACTCATTACTCAATAAAAATCAATGTTTTAAGCAACTGGAAAGAAATCCAGCTGTTACATTTCACCCTCCAAAATTAAGTGGACTGAAATGGATTGCTAACCACCACCACCACCACCACAATAGTAGCAAGCAGAGTAGAGACACTTCCAAGTATTTCACATATTAATATATTTAATCCTCATAAAACCCTATAAGATAAGATTATTGTGCTCATTTGACAGAGAAAGAAAATGAGGCACAGAGAGGTTATATTATTTGGCCAAGGTCATACAAGTGTTAGTGGCAGAACCTGGATTTGAATCAATGCATTTAGGCTCTAGATCCTCACTCTACTACTTCACTATGGTACTGTGAAACCAGATGAAATAAGGTTATAAAAATACTACAGAATTACCAGATAGGGAACATTTCATTTCATCTGCATTATTCAGGGAAGACTTTATAAAGGAGGCACGGGTGAGGTGAAAGAATGAGTTGGATTTCAGCAGATACAAGAAAGAAAAGGTCATAAAAGATGAGATAGGTTTGCATAGATGGATGGAGGAGAGGAAGGAGGGTGTTTCAGAGGAGAGAAAGAAATGAGAAAGAATATAGAGGAAGGTAAATTCAAGGCACTTTGGGGAAATAGTGGATAGACCAGTTTGGCTAGAGAAGACAAATGTAGTGCTGATGCAAGAAAGGTAAAAATGATGAAGGGATGAACTTGAATCCTTAAGGCAATAGGAAGCTATGGAAAATTTTTGAGCTAGTAAATGACTAGCTCTTCTGGCTTCTTCTAGATCAAGAATGGACCTCAAGGGCCGGCCAAGTGGCGCACTGGTTAAGAACTGGCTTCGGACGCCAGAGGGCCCCGGTTCGGATCCCACATATGAGGGCGAGTGACACTGCCCTCTACAGCTAAGATGCTGAACAACAGCTCAACCTGGTGCTGGGCTGCCGTGAGTCACCGGCGATGGCGTAGGCTGCAGCCCCTGTGGCAGTGGGTTGCCATGGGCTACCGTGTGTAGCCAGCAGCCAGCGTGAGCGGCCAGCAGCCGCCATGAGCGGCCGTCCAGAAGCCGGCGACTGATCTGCCTCACCCGGGAAGAGCGCAATGATGGTGCCAACTTGGGCCAGTGAAGCAACGTCCTCCACAACTAGACTGAAGAACAAAATGAGAGCAACTTGTCTGTTCCCCTTCCCCCAATTCCCCAGCACTGTTCCCATCCCCCAATTCCCCAATAAAAATCTTAAAAAAAAAAAAAAAAAGAATGGACCTCAAGACTTGGAAACCCATCCTCACTGATGTCTGAATTTAATTAGAAGTCAAGCCCAAATATAGAGCATGGGCTTCAAGGAACTCAAATCTTAGTTGTTCAATTATGCTAGTTTGTTTACTTTCCTTTTTCATGTAAAGGCACTATTGTAGGTCTTAAGAGGATGTTAATAATCAAAATAAACAAAAGCATCCCTGTCCTCATGGAGCTAACAAACTAGTGGGAGAAGACATAATGCACAAGAGAAAATAAATAAAAAGAACACATGCATATTTTGAACATATTGCATATTTGAAAGTTGCTAAGAGAGTAGATCTTAAAAGTTCTCATCACAAGAAAAACAATCTTTGTAACTATGTTTAATCACATATCTTAACTAGGCTTATAGTGGTGATCATTTCACAATGTATACAAATATAGAATCATTATGTTGTACACCTGAAACTAATAAGATGTTGTATGTCAATTAAAAAAATGAATTGTTTAAGTGCTCACATTTGTGTACTAAGTTTCTCAAAAATGACACAGACTTTTAAGAATATCATTAAGAATTTTTAGTAAGAATCTTCCTTCAACAAACATAACAGAAAGCCCATTCTGCTGACATAATTAAAAAAAATAATATGTGAATGTTAGCGATAAAAGCAAAGGAGAAAAAAATAAGAAGGAAGGGGGCAAAAACAGGGAGGGTGTTGATTTTTGGACAGATTTCCAGGGAAAGCCTCTCTAAGAAGGAATCTTTTGACTGAAAAGTCTTAACAGAGTTCAGAAGGAAACCATATGGGTATTTGGAGGAAGAGCTTTCCAGGAAGAGGAGAGAGTAAGTGCAAAGGCCCTGAGGTGGAAGCAGGCCTGGAATATTTGAGGAGAGGAGGTCAAGTGGCTGGAGTAGAAGATGCAAAGGTGTGATTAATAGGAGATAAAGTGAGTGAGATAAGTGGAAGGCAGATCATGTAGGCCCACATAGGTCATAATAAAGACTTAGCCTTTACTCTGAGGCCACTGTGGTTTTGGAGAGGAGGTATGACATGATTTGAGTAATGTTTCATTTGGGTCAGTGTGGCTAGCATGTTGAGAATGGGCCATGAAGAGGAGGGTGTGTAGGAGGCAAAGGCAGATGCAGAGAGACCTATTAGGTGTGGGGTGGTAGCAGTGGAAACTGTATTCAGTTTTGAATATATTTTTAAGGTAAAGCCTATAGAATTTTCTGATAGACAGGATGTGGAGTGTAAGTGAGAGAGAGAAGTCAGGAAGCTCATGATAGATTTGCTTGAGTGACTGGATTACTGGAGCAGCTGTTTTGTGTTTGGCAGTAGTGCAAGGAGATCTATTGGGGCTCAATTTTAGATGAGATGGGTGGCAGATGTCTGTTGGATAGTCAAATAGAAATACAAGATCTGGGGGTCAGCAAAGGCTAGACACACACGTGATGGGGTCATAGCACATGGATAGTATTAAAACCATAAACTGGATGAGATCATCTAAGGAGTGAGCATAGATAGAAAAGAAAAGAAGAGGTGTAAGTGCTGATCCCTAGACACTGAACATTCAAGTAGTAGAAGGATGAGGAGAACCAGCAAAAGAATTCAAGAAGGAATGGCCAGTGAAATAGGAGGAAAACAAGCGAGTGTGATGTCCTAGAAGCCAAGGAAAGAAAGGATTTTGAAGAGAAGTTATCAACTGGATCAAATGCTGGTATTAGGGAAAGTCAGATGAGATCTGAGAGAAATGAGTCCTGGACGTAGCAACATGGAGGCCATTGTGACATAGAGAAAAGCAGCAAAGGTCAGAAGGAGAGAGTGTGGCTGAATGGGTTTGAGAGGATGGACCAGTCTACTTTATTGGAGCAATGCCATTTTCTTAGCTTGGCATCTTCTTAGGTGGATACCTAGTAGGGAAACGGCCTCTTTTTAAAAAATGATTCCATGGAGCTCCACCTTTGCGTGGCTTTTATCATATATTCATTTGTGGATTCACGTGTTTTCTTGCCAGTAAACTCATATTGATTGAAGCTTCCTTTGGGCAAAGGCATGGGAAAGCAGAAATGGGAGACCTCATTCCAGTGGTCATTATCATGCCCACTACATTTCCCTTTCCTTTAATTTGGAAACATACTTCACTGCGGTGTGGACATGGCTGAGGTTGTCTCATCCCCAACCAAGAGTGGGCAGGTGACCTAGGCCTGCCTGCCCAGAATGCTACATTTCCTCTACCACAGTGATTGGTTCAAGGTCCAGCAGACACCAACCATCACACCAAAACTCCACCTTCTAGTACTTGCATCCAATAGTGTGCCTGGCTTGGGGAGGACAGGTGTGCGTGTGACTGGAGTCTTCAGCTCCCCCTAGAGGCTCCCAGCTGCCAACCTACATAAAACAGGAGGCTGTGTGCCTTCCAGAGAGCAAATGGCAGGTTCTTTCAGCAAGTGGGCAGTTGCTACTGCAGGGAGATCCCTGGCAAAGGGCAAGTCACACAAGGAAGCTCCCTTTCCAACTTGGCCGCCAACAGCTGACTTGGTACTTCATTGGAACGACCCCGAGAGCAGCCTGGCTGTTTTGCATTATCAGCACCCATTACAAAGCCATATGATAAATGATGGCCTGTTTCCTCACTTCTGTTTTTGAGGGCACCACAAAAGGACATCACACTCAACAGGCATGCTGGGCCAGAATCCCCCCTGCCCCCACCCTCCCACCCCTGCCGTGAGTAAGGTTCTCTCCAGTGCATGATTGATCACAGAAATGGCAGGACTCCAGCTGAAGCTGGGGAAAGGAAGGATGGGCAGTAGGATTAAAGTGGATGGAAAAGTTAAAAGAGTGGGAATTTTTATTTTTGCAATGTGCCCCTCTGCTAACCATTATTTCAAAGCTTCCTGGATGGAAACGAATCAGGAAACAGCAGTGGGACTAATAAAAATCTTACTGGGGAACAGCTGGGGATAGCATCGGTGATCATTAATAATACTACTATTGTGTGGGACCTTTGGTCATACATACACTTGGCGAAAATCCTTTTATTTCCAATGTCCCCAAGTTTATTTGTTTTGGACAATACAAGTATAATTCAAAAAGTTAAGTGACTAGCCCAAGGTCACCCACAATGGATCAAGACAGAGCAAATAGTTGAAATTATGTTGTTGTCATTTAGTTTTTTTACTCCTGGAAGCTGGACTTGTTCAGCTTTCCTGGCTGTGCCTTTGTATTACCCCCTCTGCCTGGGGGCATCCAGCTCATTTTCAGTCTCTGCTAACATGGCTAGCAATGTTCCTTTCCACACTAAAATGATGAATGCCCTAGAACAAATCTCCACAGCTTTCTCTGGAGATTGACCTGGTTGACCTGGACTGAATAGCGCCTTAAGCAAGAGCACTTCAGAACCAACAGATTGCATTGTCTTTGTTTCTCCTCTCCTCTCTTTGTGGTAGGGACTTTTCATCGCCTGGTCCTCAATTAAAAAAAAAATTACATTGATCTTAGCTTCTTTTTCTGTTCATTTGCTCATTCATTCATCAGTCAAATGAATTTATAAAGCATCACTATTTTTTGAGCACTTACTCTGTGCCAGATGCCATGCTGAATTCTGGAAGGACAGTGACACAACCTACTTTGGAGGAGCGGGGGTTATAAACTCCTTCCCTGAGGATTTTCTAGACTTTAGCTAGGTGAAGATGAGGCTGGAAGAGTCTTCCAGGAGACCAGGTACATATACCTGGAGGCAGGAGAAAGCAGGGCCCCTCAGAGAAATGCCAACGTGTTCAGTCAACAAGGAGAAAGACTCAGAAAGACAGGTTACAGACGTGATGCCTGTTAAGGGAGTATTGACTTTCTCTCAAGAACAATGGGTAGCTGGGAGGGTTTTAAATACACGTGCTTCTAGGTCCACCTCTCTCTCATTCTAAAACCCTAAGGGCTATGAGAGAAAATCAAATTCTTTTTGACAAATACCTGAGTTCCCAGGCGCTGGCCACTGCCGTGCCTCTTTAACTACCGGTGTGAATTCCCCCCAGGACCTTGGATTACAGTAAATTAATCTGCTTTGGTGGAGAGAGGAAGAGGGCAGTCCTGAGAGGTACTACTCACCCCTTGGCTAGATCTAATTTCGCAAGTGGCCCTGGACAGAGAATGGTTAAGAGAATTCCAGGGACCAGGGCGATGCAGAGAGGGGGATTAGGAGGGAACAGCCATGGCCAGGAAGGAACAATTCAGTCCTAAAATTCTGTGATCTCAGGCCAAATTCCACGAGTGCTTCAGAAGGCACCAAGCCATGCTCGTCACTGTGTAGGGAACGAAAACACAAGGACAGGGCTCCTTGTCTCCTGCTGATTTGTTTTGGGTGTGCCCTTTAGATTCCAGTTCTTACTCTCCACTCAGGGAGTGGAATTTTGGAATGTGCTCCTTTTAAAAAACATTTCACCTCTCCTTTTCATCCGTGCCCACTCCAAATCTAAAGAGCTGCCCCGGTTGAAACCATTTTCACCATTGCTCCTGCTGCCTCAAAGCCATCCCCTCTGCTGCCCACGGAAAGTAACTGTCTTGTTCGAGGCCTCCCCAACAGAGAAAGAGAGGGAAGCCAAGCCTTATTGTGGACGAATCATAATGGTCCTGCCTCAGGACCTTTGCTCGGGCTGCTGTGTCAGCCTGGACACTTTCTCGAGATATACGCCTAGCTACTTGTCCCACACCAAGTCTTTGCTTCTATGTTACCTTCTTACCAAGGCCCCCTCTATCTTAGCTAACACCAGCCACCTGCCCAATTGCCCTTACCCTACTTTCCTTTTCTTCTATTCATCTATCTAATAATACACTGTGTAATTTGCTTATTTACTATGCTTATTGTTTATTGTTTATCTTATTCAACAAGAATATAAACTCACCAGGGCATAGAGCAGTGCCTGCCATGTGGTAAGGGCTCATTAAGTATTCACTGAGTGGATGAATGCTCTGTGAGCAAGATGATGTGTTCTTTTCACCGCTGTTACATTCATGCTATTTCGGCAATGGATGCTGATACCATCAAGGTACATGGTGTTATGCACACGTACCATCTCTGCTCCAGGGTATTCTCAGTAGTCAGTAAATTCTCTTTAGACACATAGGAATAAAACAAAGGATAAGCAATCAATCTCTGATAAGCATTGAGGATCAGTGAGAAGGTTTGATGCCAATAGGTAGCTCTATAAACAAATGCTTTTGAAATAGGAAGGAGGGATTTCTGAGCTCTGAGAACTATCCTTTGGTATAAACTCTCATGGAGCCAGGAGGTGGCAGGCCAGCAAACATTGACCACACTCCAATCAACAAGGTCAGGAAGAATGAACACGCAGGAAGTCATCTATTTTTAATATTGCAATTGTTTTCCTGTTTTCTTTATTCAGCATGTTACCACAGGAGCCCAATTCCAAGAGTTTTGTTTGAGTGCTTTCCTCTCCTATTTTTCTTTTTAAAATTTGGATACAGCCTTGTAGTTCCAGAAACCAAATGTTCTCTTATTATTTAAAGAAGATGGGGAGGAGGCTAGGTCCTCTGTCCGGTTGAACAATGCTGGACTGATATAAAGGGTGAGGGTCACCAAGGTGGGGATTCTACTTGGTCAGGCTGAAAGTGAGCTCTTTTCTGGGGAACAGTGTGAAAGGGCTGGACGTGTGCTGGGTGAGCCAACCCGAAGAAGCAGGAGGCTTCTTGCCAAACTGGCAGTACTTGAAGTGAGTCCCCAGTAGTCCAGTCCCCACCCTGGTCCTACCTCACCACACCCCCATGGAGCTGAAGGGAGACATTCCTTTCATACCCAAAACAGTCCAAGCCCCTCCTGCATGTACTTTTCTGGCCAATTATCTGTTATTCAGCTGATGTTTTGTAGACCTTGTATTTTCCAAGCAACAAAATTGCAAAGTTTCACAACTGTTTGATTATAACTCAGCAATCGACCCAGTTTGCTTTATTCTTTTGATTAGCCCTCTGCAGTGCCATGATTGGCAAAGCCTGGGCTGGAACAGAAGCAAGAGCAGTCAAGAGATGTCCTGAACACAGATTCTTCATTATAATGCAGTTAATGTTGAGCTCCGTTGTGGGCTGGCTAACACAGTTCACTGTGTCCCAAAGCCCCAAGGCTTGTCCTTGCCTCTGTGTGGCTGAAAGAAGTTGAGTTGATGAAGTCTTGGTCCTTCTTGGAGTCTACTCCTTGCTCTTAAATCAGCCTTCCCGGCCCTGGGTTATGCAGAATCTCAGTGCTTTCACAGCAGTCCCAACGAAGGCACTTCTGTCTCTGAGAAGCAGCCCGGGACTTCCTGCCCTGACCTTGCAGATGTTTCCGTAATCTCTCCTGGAAACCTTGATGGTCCCATGCCCCTTGCAAGTCCTAGGTTCTTGCTCCCAATCTCTTTCTATGTCCCTTGTTTGGTGTCTCTGAGTCATATTCAGATATATTCAGATTAGGCTCCTTTTTGCTGGTAGTTGTCTCACCTAGTTTTTAGGAGTCTGCAGACTCCTAAAGGAAACGGTTTTAAAGAACAGAAAGACTTTTAGCACACTCATCTTTCATAAAGACAAGGATCAGCACCTCAATGAAGACAGACATGACCCAGAGACATTTATATTCAAAATGATTTCAAACATTAACCCATTAATCCAAATAGAGTTGAGCAGTGAGGCATGCTAATCCCATATTGGAAAAAAGAACCTGTTGAGGTTAAATAATTCATTGCATGTGAGGGAAGAAGCCAAGCAAAGAACTCTTACCACCAGTACTATCTCCAGAGCAGGAATTATGTTTTAGGAAAACGAAGCTTTCCACATTACAAGAGCCAAGCAAATAATCCCTTGTTCTAGTCATTTAGTGCTCTTGTCTCAAGCACCCGTGTACTTTGAAAAAATTGTATTAGTTGAGCTAGAATTGGCTTATTAATATCTTGTTCACTATAGGAATATATGTTGCCTGACAGCCGAATTCTATGAACACGTCCCCCCTGCATTTAGCCTCTAATCCCATTAGCTATGAGAGAAAAGCCTCGGTATGACCAGAGGCAGTAATCTCTCTGAGGGAGTGCCTCGGTATGACCAGAGGCCGATAAGACTCCCTCTGAGGAGTGTCTCAAGGTGAATTGGGACCTGTTGGGACGCCAACAGTTAATCTCCTCTGGGAGGACACAGTAACAAGGTGTCCTGGGGCTATGTGGTGGATATGTGAAGGCATAGCATATGCTGGAACATAATGGATATGTTAATAGATAAGGCTTTGAGGCACAGACCTCAAACGGAGGATGATAATCTGATCAACAGCAGTTTTACTTCTCAATAAAAACCAAGCGTTGACCCGATTCGGTGGCTCAGTCTGACTCTCTGAAGGCTGAGTCCCTTGGTCTCGCACTTAAATCTTACTTCTGTCTCTGTCTCTTTATTCAATCTGCGTCGCCCCTCTCGTGTCCCATTTGCCCTTGCCACGCAGGACGTGACAAATATATATATATATATTAATTTAAAATTAAATAGCAGGGCCAGAGAAATGTAAATTAGAGCAATTGTAGAATGAAGATATGCAAAAGAAAAAAGATCTTATACAGTTGCAAATATTGAGCCATGAATTTTCCCCAGAGCTTCCTGGTGGCCAAAGCAAAGACAGAAATATGGTCATTTACACAGGTGCTATTATCCACTAAGGGAAAATTACCCTTTTCTCAGGAAGCAAAGCATTTTACTCTTAGTTCTGAAGGAGATGACTCATGGAAGTTTTCAGCAAATGAAGCTACATTCTCATAAAGTTATCTATTTCATGATATATCCATGAAGTGAAAACTTATGTAGGTGCAGAACCTCTCTGAACAGAAGTTTTTCATCATGCCCATCCATTTTGGGGGACGTATTACCCATGTCTGGACAGAGCTGAAGTTGATTCGTTTCAATAAAGGAATCTAAAGGTTTCATGTGTGAAGCACTGTGCTAATACTGTGGGAACATAAGATTAAAAAAAAAAAAGAGAGAGAGAGAGATGGTCTGTGTCCCCTGGGTTCATAGCCCAGTGAAGGGGACACACAAATACACAAATAATCCTCATACAAACTAGTTTGTTATCTTACTCAGTTTGGGTTGCCATAACAGAATACAACAGACTCAGTGGCTTAAACAACGGGCTTTCTCACAGTTCGGAAGTCTGAGAAGTCCAAGATCAAGGTACCAAAAGATTCAGTGTCTGGTGACGGCCTTCTTTCTGGTTTGTACACAGGCATCTTCTCCTGGTATTCTCACGTGGTAGAGAAGAGAGAGAGAGAGAGAGAGAGAGAGAG
>NW_017731403.1:560106-571807 GCF_001890085.2 Hipposideros armiger
GAGGGAGGGAGGGAGGGAGAGAGAGAGGGAGAGGAGATTCTCCTTGTTCTTCTCATAAGGGTACTAATCCTATCACAAGGGCTCCACCTCCCAAATCACCGCCCAAAGGCCCCCTTTCTAATACCACTGCACCAGGGGTTAGGATTTCAAGTGAATCATCAACATGGGGGACAAAAAGAATAGTCCACATAGTGTTGGTAAAAAGTGTGAACAAATAACTGCTGGATAAATTAATTTTTAAAAGAAATTTCTGATATACTTTTGATGTAATTGTGTTAAGAAGCTGGGTCCATACACTTCTGAGACTACTCGGGAATGACAATAGCTAATAGACCCCAGGATTTTCTTTGACTGACTTGGTAAGAAATGGGCCAATCCTTAAACCAAGCTCTCCAGCCAGGAGTGCAGTGCTCTCTGCTCCCCGCTCTCCATAGGCAAGCCTGGGCCACACGCCACCCTGGTAGCCTGGACTGAGACCAGAGAGGTGTGATTGTCCAAGGAACGCCATGGGTTCTGTTATAAAAACAAAGGTTGCTGGGCAGCTCCAAGCCACAAATGTCTACTACCTACTGGTTTTTCCTGCTGCAAACATGTCCCCTATTTACGAGTCTGAATAATTTAGTTAATTCTGAGATCCCTGTGACCCCGATTCAGGTGTTTTTTTTCTAACTGATTTTGGGGGAGACACTGCAGACATACATCACTCACTGTTATTATGATTGGAGGAGAAACAGTTAACTGTAAGGAAGCAACAGTTCTGCTTCTTTCCTGGCTAAAGCAGCTTAACTTATAAAACGTTCCCTATCACCTCGCTGCTGTTACCAGGGGAGCTCGGAGGAAGCTCTCCAGCACTTGTGCAATTTTTAAAATCCTGCATGTCTATTAGCCACCAAACCCTGCTTGGGTCACTTGACCCCAGACTGAAAGACAAACATACACGCTAAGGGGCTCATGATGAAAAATTAATCATGTCTTGATATGAATTATGGCGTAAGACCAAGGAACACTTTCTCATATATCCTGGTGTGTGTGTGGGGACCTCCTTAAGGATATAGAGTGCACCCAGGGGGGCTCGGGGTATGCGTCTTTGACACGCATCCTTTTTCTTCTCCCAGCCTGGACTGGGTGTGCACTCTTACTCTATTTCACATTGCACGTGTGGGAGGACAGGCAGCTGGACGAAGCTCATCAGAGGCAATACGCGTCTCCACTCAGACCACAAGGCACTATCCCTAATATTTGTACCAGCCATGGGAATGCCCAAAGAGTGGCACAGGTAAAGTGAAGCTGGAGATAATACTCAAATGTCATTTTTCCCCCAAAGCCAATGTTCTACAGTGCATATATAATACATGTCATTATTGCCATGCATGCTTGAGATGTGTTACAGAACTGATTTACAAACTTTCATACAGAACAGACTTACCTGCCTAATTTTGTTTGACTGGAAATCATTTTTCCCTCATCTTCAAAAACTGATTGAAAATTTTTCCCTAAGGAGTCTCTTTGGCACTTCAAATTCAACATGTGTATGAGACTTCCCTATGACCCAAACCTCAGAGTCATCTTTGTTATCTCCATTTCTGTTTCTCTATATAATTATATATCATTCGGTTTATCAACCTATCCTCCCCTCAGTAAATATCTACTGAGCTCCTTCTATGCAACTGGCACTGTGCCAGACCCTGAGGACAGGATTGGGAGGAATAGCAGACACGGTCCCTGCTTCATGGAGGCTTCTGTCTGATAGAGGAGACAGATGCTGCTCAAATAATCATAGACATGAATGAGGAATTTTAACCAGGACAAGCACTGAAAGGAGAAATAAACTCAGTTGATTGTTCTTTCCTAATTATTCTTGAGTCTACTCCTTCTTTTCTTTTATGATGGCCACGCACCTTGGCTAAGATATATCATCTCATACATAGAGCTCTGCAATAGACCACTTGTTCTGGCCCTCTCCTCAGTAAATGAGCCTCACACTTTTGCTCGGGTGTCTCATTCTTTGAATTGCCCTTCCTATTTGACCCACTCACCATTGTTACCTCTCCAAATTCTACGACTCTTTAAGACCCAGCAGAAGGACAACCCCTTCTTTGAACCTACCCTGTCATCTCCAGCCAGAATCGATCTCCTTCCTCTCCCCGTGAGCGGCGCTCTGTGTCCACATGATTTGACAGCATATCTTGCACACTGCGGTCATTTGTGTGCATCTTCTCTTCTGTTAGTTGGTAAGTGCCTGAAGATCAAGGACTCAATGGAGTGGTCACTTGTCATTCTTTCAGATGTACCAGCATCCGCAGTCTCTTTCTTTATTTTGAGAATTGAGTCTTTGTTGAAGATCCAGCCCACCTCTGACTGTAGACATTCCCAGACACTCATGTTCCCAGTTTCCCCTGTAATTAGGCTGTATATGTGTGACTTATAGTCTTCCAAATAAACGTCCCAAATGAGGTCTTAAATGGAGATCTAATGATGCAAAGCAGCAAGACCATCAGTGATGCTCTCTATTAGAGTTGGCAGTACAGTGGGATTGAGTCCCGAGGGTACCCGGGGTGGTGGTGCTGATGGAACCTATCAGTGCCCATCACAGTGGAGTCAGTGGTGACAATTTTCTCACCAGACTGGGTCTGTGATATGGCCTTAGGCTTTGTTCCTGTTGGCATAGCCACATCTCCCGGTGGCTATTGACTGTGAGCTGGTAAATATTCTTTTCTGAATCCCTTTCTGTTCAGCTCCGCTGGTGTCTCTTTTAGCCTCCACAGATATTAACTCAGTCACCGCAGGAATTTTATATATTTGCTGAATGAATAAATGAGTGCATCTATCACTGCTAGCTGTAATAGCATAAGATTGCATTTCATCATCTATAAATGGGCTAATAATTTCTACCCCAAAGGGATGTTGTAAGAATTTAATGAGGTAATATAAGCACAGCAACCGGCACATAATAAGTAAGCAGTAAAGAGTAGCTGTTATTGGTGGAAATATGAATCTGATGATGGCAATATCAATAAATCAACAAATACCACTTGCTCACACAGGAGAAGGCAACATGAGTAGGTTCTCCCTGTCAGGGACATACATCCTGGACTTCTATAACTTGCTTCATCTAATCCATATCTAAACATTGTGTTTCCATGAAATCTGTAGGTTGTATGCCTAGGCTTGTCACCTGGCTGAACCAGTGAATGCAAGCCTGAGGAAACAACTCACCTGAGAGCATACATTAAAGCAGGTGCTTCTTTTGACAACATTACATCACTTTGAGAACTTCAGAAAAAGCCAGCATTTGGTTCAAGAGTCCAAGGTCAGGAAAACCAAGGTTAAAGAACTGTGGGCACCAAATCTTGAACTAAAACAAGAGGTTTTTCAAAGAACCAGAGCACCCCTTGCAGGACAATGGAGGAACTTGAAGCATGAAGGACTCAGGAAGGCAACTACATAACTGCAAGGAAAAGAAAGCAAACAGCAAGTTGAGACCAGATTCCAGCTGACCAGACAGTGAGGAAGCCAAAGTAGATAGCCATCCAGCTCTGAAACCAGTTGCCGAAAAAAAGGACAGTTCTGAAACTGTGTGCCGTGGCAAAGACTGTGTGTCAAAGGTCTGTTCTTTATAGCTCTATCAAACAGATGATTATAATTCTCACATTCTCATACACAGGGCCAGCCAGCATTGTGATATTTTATTCATCATGGATTTCTTTGCATTAATTTTGACTTTTAAAAAATATTATATTTAAATACTATTTATCTTTATTCCTGAGTTTTTTGGAAGCCCCTTAAATTTTGCTTCTCCCTCACTTCACCTCAGTCTTGGTCTTGCATGTTTCAAATCATAGGGCAAATACTCCCATATATGAGGTGGGACAATGAAGTTCATGAACTCATCCTAGAAAAAGTGATACATATTTCCTTGCTGAATATCACTATGGTCACCTCCGAAGTACTACACTTGAGAAGCTATGCATTGATCCAGTGCCTAGTCCACCCTTCAAAGAAATTTTGGAACTCTTTCTGGAATGGCCATCTGAGCTATTGTTGTATTACCTTTTGATGTCCTAAATGCCATCAAAATGTCTTCCTTTCAATATGTCCTTTATCTTTAGATAAAGAAAGAAGTCATTGGGGGCCAGATCAAGTGAGTAGGGAGGGTGTTCCAATACAATTAGTTCTTTACTGGCTAAAATCTCCCTCACAGGCAGTGCCCTGTGAGCTGGTGCATTGTTGTTGTTGGAGAAATCGTTGGAGAAAAGTTCAGGTCATTTAACTTTTTCATGCAGCCTTTTCAGCACTTCCAAATAGTACACTTGGTTAACTGTTTGTCCAGTTGGTACAAACTCATGATGAATAATCCCTCTGATACCAAAAAAAGATTAGCAACATCGTTGCAACAAGCTTGTGAACTTAATTGTCCAGCCTTCGTATAATCACACTTTGTATAATTCACTCCTCATAGCAACTCAAGAGGTAGATAGGTATCACTATCTCCATTTCATGGTGAAACAAACTGAGCCACAGAAAGAGTAAGTGTCTTGCCAAAAGTTAATGCAAATAATTTAAAATTTTAACCTGTTCAAGTTGAATTTGGACAAAAGTTGCATTCTTTCCACCAAAACATGATTGCAGTCCAGGGCAATAATACAAAAGACAACATAAGGAAATCAGGTATAAAAGGATCGAAATATATGAACACAATTCACTCTAAGGAGTATTGTAATTGAAATTGAGATCATAGGATGCTTATAGCAGGATGACAGTTAGGGGTCCAGGGAGTACCTGACATGCGCCTTTCATAAAGTAATGTTGAATCAAATGTTTCCATGATACTCTCTGCTCCAAAAAACCCCCACATCTTTCTCAACAAATTCTTTAAGCCATTGGCTGGATTTGACATGCAAGCCAGTTCAATGTCTCAAAACCCCACTTGTATTCTCCTGGTCCATCATAGCAACCTGCTTTAAGAATTCATTTCTCTCCTAGTTAAAACCTAGAATTGGTTTCCCTTGGATACAAACTATCAAAGCCATTTTTAATTAAATTTCTCAGAAACTTGGCAGAATGAAGGAAAAACTTTTGACTAGGCTGACAGTCTTCATGAGAATGATGTCCATAAGTTCTGCAGAAAAATTGTTTGCATTGTTTTATAATTATAGCTCCTTCTCACTCTCATGCTTATGTACAGGGAGCTTTCTGAAGCGTGTGGGCAATCACCTGAAAAAAACTCAAGCCAGTTGGACTTTGGCCACCATGGGAACAGCCTTCAGGATCCCTTGCAGCCCAAACTTCAGCACTAAGGTTACTCAGGGAAGATGGAGATCCATTTCAAGTGCTTACTTTGAGGTTTAAAAAGTGCAGCTATTTATTGGGGAGACTGGTAGATCAAAATGCCGTGGAAGGTCCCAGAAAAAGAAAGGCTCATCAACTCTTTCATGCATGTGCTTCCAGTCTGGGTGTTAGTGATGCTGGATTCTACTCATGTAGTCCAATTTTTAATGCAGAGAGAAGAGTCATTTAAATTAAGTGAATGTGTGAGAAAATATGTTTTTAAGAGAAGTGGTTGTGATAGTGACACTCTTTTTAGATACCTCTGGGGAATTCACTGTTTTTAAATACTCTTGAAAAGCATAGTTAAATGTTCCCAAGAGGAAAAGCTTGTATGTATTAAATGTCTCCAGTGAACTGTTCATTGTTTACATATTAAATAAATACTGATGGTTCAAGCCATGTTCCAGGAGCTGGGGATAGAGCAGTGACTAAGGCATGCACACCATTGCCTTCTTGAAGCTTACATTCTAAGGAAGAGACAGACTATAAGAAAACAAACAATTGACCAATGTAATTTTAGGTACTAATGAAAAACAATAAATCAGGGTCAGAGGATGGAGATTGGTGGGGTGGTGGGGGCAGGCTATTGTAGATGGAATATTCAGGGAAGACCTTTTCAAGGAGGTGTCATTTGAACAAATACTGAATGATGTGAATGAGTGAGCCATGTGAGAATCTGGGGGAAAGTTTTCTAAATAGAAGGAGGTACTTCTAGACTGTGAACTCCATGAAAGTAGGAACTTTATTTTGTTCAATGTATATTCAGATACAATGCCTAACATATACTAGGCATTTAATACATCCTTGTTGAAACTTTGCTAATGCAAAGGCCTTGATGTAGGGACCATTAGAAAGCACAACGCAGCCAGTATGGCTGGAGCTGAGGGGGCAGGGGAAGAATTAGGATGCGACACCATCATTTTTTTTCTGGTATCATTATTTATAGATCCTCCTTTTAGTGTCAAAAGTGCCTGGTTTGGATAGATAAATTATATGGTCTCTTTCCTAATAAGCTAGGGTAAGGGAAAGTAATAGAAGACTTTGAGTAGGGGAACAGTGTTATTTCCTTTATTAAAAAAGATCTTTTCACTACATACTTATTAAAATGGCCTAAATCGAACACTGACAACAAATGCTGGTATAAACGTGGAACACTAGGAACTCTCATTCATTGCTGGTAGGAATGCAAAATGGTACAGCCACTTTGGAAGGCAGTTCAGAAGTTTCTTACAAAACTAAACACACGCTTACTAGACAATCCAGCAATCATTCTCTTTGTGATTTACCCAAAGGAGTTGAAAACTTATGCCCACACAAAAACTTGCACAGATGTTTATAGCAGCTTTAATCATAATTGCCAAAACTTGGAATCAACCAAAATGTCCTTTAGTAGATGAATGGATAAATAAACTGGTACATCCAGAAAATGGAACATTATTTTGTACTAAAAAGAAATGGCTGTCAAGTCATGAAGAGACATGAAGGAAACTTAAATGCATGTTACTAAGCAAAAGAAGTCAATCTGAGAAGGCTACATACTGTATGAGCCCAACTATATGACATTCTAGAAAGGGCAAAATTACAGAGACAGTGAAAATCAATAGTTGCCAGGGATTAGGGATATGGGAGGGATGAATAGGGAGAGTACAGAGGATTTTTAGGGCAGTGAAAATACTCTGTGGGTACTACGATGTCACTATACATGTCACTATACATTTGTCCAAACTCATAGAATGTACAACACCAAGAGTGAATGATAATGTAAATGATTTGGGGGTGATACTTATGTGTCATTGTAGGTTCATCAATTGTAACAGATACACCACTCTGGGAGGGAGGGGTGGTAATGGGGGAGGCCGTGCATGTGTGGGGGCAGGGGGTATATGGAAATTATTTTCTGCTTAATTTTGCTGTGAATCTAAACTTGCTCTAAGAAAATAAAGTCTTTAAAAAATATTAGTGAGGTTAATCTAATTTTATCAAGCAATCAATCATCATCATCATGACAATGATAATACACCATTAATAAAATTTTACCTCCAAAAAAACAAAGATGATTCACCATAAGAAAATCAAAATAACTCACCACATGAATAAACTAAAAGAGAAAAACTATGTTGTTATTGTAATAGAGCTAGAAAAGCACTTGATGAAATTCAATAACTATTTATTATTAACAATAAAACTCTTAGAAAATCATATCTGAAAGTAAACATCCTAATTTTATAAAGGTTATATGTCAAATACCTATAGCAAACATCATGTTTGCTGGAGAATTTCTGGAAGGATTCCATGTAAGATGAGGAAGAGGACAGGGTTCACACTATCACTACATTGTTTAATTTAGTATTGGAGGTCCTGGGTGACTGCACTGTAAGAAAAGAAATAAAATAAGAGGCAAAAGGATTTAGAGGGAAAATAAAGAATTGCCATTTGCTGTGGATGAGATCATCTGTATAGAAAACCAACAGAATAATCAACCAACTATTAGAACAATTAAGGGTTCAGCAAGGTTGAACCTATAAAATTCAGTAGCATTTCTCTACACCAGTAACAACAATTTACTAAATATATTTTTAAAAATAGAAAACTCTTCACAATGAAAACAAAAACTAAAGTACCTAGAGACTAATTTATCAAAGAAATGTAATGATCACTTTGGTATAATGAGTAGGTAATAGTCACTTTATGAACATTCATCAAGTTGTAAAAACAAAATTTAGTGTACTTTTCTGGAAGAAGATTATATAAAAATTGATAAGTGGTTTTTTGGGGTTTTTTTAGAATAGCTAGGAACATTCTGAGGAGAAAAAAAAAATGATAACAAGGGGAATTAGACTTGCAGAAATTTAGAAGTATTATAAAGTAATTGAAACAATTTTATTAAGAAATGACTGCTTAATATCTCAGAAGAGAAAATATAGAACTCTATTAACAGGTATAAATAAGTTATAAATAAATGAAGAGTCACTTCATGCTCTTGGATGGAATGGCAACATAATAAAAGAGGCCAGTTCTTTGCAAAGGAATCTATAAACTCAATGCAATCCCAATGAAATTCCAGTTAGATTTTCTTTTTAGAAACTCAACAACTTTATGTAAATTTGATAAGGAAGTTTAATGATCCATGAGTAACAAAGTCAACTGTGAAAAAGAAGAGCAAAGGTTCAGAGAATGGAGGCTTGCTCTACCAGAAAGTCGGTAATAAAAACAGTTCAGTTCTGATAAAAGAACAAATAGACCAATGAAACACGATTGAGGGCTCAGAGAGAAAACTGTATTCCTACCGAATACGACATACATGGATGGATTCTAGATGGATTAAGACCTAAATATAGGAATAGTAAAGACATAAAGCTAACAGAAGATATTTAGGAGAATATTTTTGTGACTCAAGAATGGAGACGAACTTCTTAAACAAAACTCCCAAAGTACAAACCATCAGGCAAAAGTTGATGGATTTGACATCACAAATAAGCTTTTCCATTTTATGAAAATAACCATGGATAAAGACAATAGAGAATGGGTGGGGAGGCCAGGAATTCCAATAGAAATATAGTCAAAGGAAAATAACACTTGATTCATAAGAAGAGGAAACATAAAATGATACAAGCCTTTGATGAGATGCTCAGACTCACTGAGGTTTGCAAAACATGCAAATTAAAACAAAAAATGATCACTTTACACACATCAGATTAGCATAGATTACAAAACTGGAGCTCATGCTCAGTGCTGTGGAGAGGCAGACATGTAAAGACCCTCATGCCCTGCTGGAGGGACGTGGACTGATGCAGCTCTGCTGGATAGCCACTCGCCCTATTTGGTCAAATTAAGAATAAGCATTGCTGGAAACCAAGACCACCTTCTGGAGCTGTAAAGAAGAGGCTGATGCAAGACACACTCTCTGGCTGTGTTTTGGCATGGCTGACACAGCATCTCAGCATACAGTGGTGGTTTCGGTATACTGGTCCAATACATTTGTTGCAATATTGATTGCAAACATCCTGCAGCTGACACATGGAACATTTTCTGCCCCAGACCATTTCCTCCCCTTCCTTGTCCCCACATAAGCAAGGCTATATAAGTAAACCACGGCTGCTAGACTGGACCACTGCCCTCCCATCAGGAGATAGTTGTCCACCTAGCCCCCGCTTTCAAGTACTTCTTTGCCTGTCTTTCTTAATCCTCCGTCAACCCCACTCCGGCCCATTCGACTAGCTGTGATGGACGCGGCAAAGCATATCCTATGATTCAGCCATCCCACTGGGGAATCCAAGGGTTTGTTATGAACAAGATATCTGGGTGCCTGTCCCAGAGAAAGTCTGACATAGGTCTATAAGGGGACATAAATGAAGGTGTTCATTGTTTTTCAGGGAGGTGGAGGCAATCTGGGAGAATGGAGAAGCATGTGTAGCGAACAAACACCCGGAAATATTATAAGGTGGTTAACCAAGACTTAATACATGCGTAGCAACAGGAAAAGAGCTTGAAACCAGCATACTGAGTGAATAAGTGAGAACTAGAATGAGGTACATGGTGCAATACAACTTGTGTACATTGAAAATACCTGCATACAAGATATCAATATTTGCTTTATAAGGAATACGTTAATATATGCATACGTACCAGCAAGGAGCCTCGCATGGATCAATGGCGATGGTGCCTGATGAGCTGAGGATTTTGATTTGAGATCTAACATTGAATTTATAAAAGAAGAAAGGGAGTGAGGAAGGCAGGAAGGAATGGGAGTGGGTAGTGACGCTTATCCAAGCCCTCCTGTGGGGCCAGTCAGTGTCTGGTGAGGCTGTCTTAAGGGTGATCCTCAAAGAGGGTCCAAGGCCTCACCACAGAGGCTGGTAAGAAGCGGCTTGTTGAAGAAAGAGTGGAAAGGGCAGCATCTAGGGCAGATCTACTCACGGAAGGGTCCAGCCAGGAGAGTGCTGTGACCAGGCCAGACGTAGACGGGCAAAGTTTGGGAATCCTATTGACCTAGAAGCGGAGTGGTTCCCGCACAGTTGGGAATAGAGACGTGTGCGTAGTTGATCCATAGGACACGGCAAACGCACCTCTGCACCAAGTCTGCGGGTGCTGGGCCGCAGCGAGGGCACTGAGTCATGGCTGCTGGCAGCCCACACGGGTTCAGTGGGGCCCAAAGTGGCCAAGTATATTTGAACAGAAGGCGATGTTGTAAAACCAGTAATTCAAAGTGTGTTTAAAACGTGAAGGAAGGCACGGAGGTGCATAGCTAGGAGAACTAAGTCACAGTAAAAGAATTAATAAGGTGGTGCATGTACAGAAACACTTCCCTAAAACACACGACGATCTTGTAAAGTAAGACATTGGAACAATTCTCGGATGTATACTTACAGCCCATCTCTGTATGCTTTGATTTTTCTATTAAAAAAAAAAAAACTACTCCTGGATATTACTTTCTTTCTTTCTTCTTTTTTTTTTTTGCAGACAGCTGCCTTGCTGCTGTCACATGGGAGGGAGGGAGGAAGGGAGGAGAGGAAACAGGAGAGGAGAGGAAGGGAAGAGAGAACAGAGAACAGATAACAGAGAGAAGAGAGAAGAAAAAGATCAGGGATATTACTTTCAAGCCTCCTTTTTCTCTATAAATCTCTATATCCACCATGTTTGTTCAAGAGGCAGGGGCTTTTAAAGTTTTTCTTAATTCAGGTCACTATATTCTAGGTTAAACAGTCATGTGATCATTTATTTTAATTATTCACATTTTTGGTCTTTAAGGAGCAGTAAATGCTCAGCAGGTCACCATGGAAACCAGCGCGAGCACTGTCAGGTTTTATCAATCTTCTCCATCCAAAATCCTCCTGCTGATTTGACCATTAAGTATAGGAGGCCCAGACAGGAGCTGGGATGAGCTCCAAATATAGCCCAATGATCCCAAGAGTGTTGAAATGTCACACTGGAAAGCAACGTGACCAACTAGCCATCTATCTTTCAGTGACACCTGCACACATCGGAAAGGGGAGTAACCATGGGTTTTGTGAACAGACTTTTCCACCTTCCATGGAGAGGTGAGAAATAACTTGCCCACACTGAGACCTTCCTAGTCTACTTTTCAGGATAGATACAGATATTCATTATATGGACCTCTGGGGCTCTGTCTTCAGACTGATCCCTTTTATGGCACATTGTACATAGAGAGCAGGCCCAGGGCCTTGGACAGAAAGCCTGGCAACTATCAAAGGGGGGATGGATACATGTTTTTTTAAGTAACTCAATAATAACAGACATTCACTTACTCTACTTTTCTTTAAAAAAGATTTTTATTGGGGAATTGGGGGGATGGGAACAGTGGTGGGGAATTGGGGGAAGGGGAACAGACAAGTTGCTGTCCTTTTGTTCTTCA
>NW_017731403.1:574622-581308 GCF_001890085.2 Hipposideros armiger
GAACCGGGGCTCTCTGGTGTCCCGAGCCAGCTCTTAACCAACTGAGCCACTCGGCCGGCCCTCACCTGTTTCTTATTCAGGAGGGTACACATCCCTCAAGGGCAAGTTTTGGGTCTCACGTTCTGTTATACCCTGAACCTAGCACATGGTTGATCAAAATTTGTTGAATGAAATGAATGAATGGATGGATGTGTGGATGGATGAAAAATGTTTTCTAAACAAGATTAAAGGGTGAGGCTAATTTTTTTTTCTTGTGGCTCTCAGCTTTCTTCTATGCTCAGCAAAGCATTTCATCTTGAAATAGCCGAATTTAACAAAACTAACAACTCCTTCTAAGATCTTGGCAAGATCATCAAAATCCTGGTTTGAGGCCCAAACCTTGAATTCAAATGTTAATGAAGCTCTAGCCACTGTTAGGATATGCCTGCCTTTCATTTTTATTTATTGATATATTTTTTTAAATTTTATTAAATGTATTGGGTGACATTGGCTAATAAGATTATATAGGTTTCAAGTGTCCAATTCTATAATATGTCATCTATATACTGCATTGTGTTCACAACCCAGTCAACTCTCCTTCCATCACCATATATTTGACCCCGTTTACCCTCTTCTACCTACCTCCCACCCCTTCTCTCTAATAACCACCAGACTATTGTCTGTGTCTATCAGTTTTTGTTTGTATTGTTTGTTTGTTGCTTTCAGTTTTATATCCCAATATGAAGGAAATCATGTGGTTCTGGACTTTTTCTGTCTGACTTATTTGGCTTAGCGTGATAATCTCGAGATCCATCCATGTTGTCGCAAATGGCAGTATTTTAACATTTGCCTTTTACAGTCAGATTCCCTGCCCTGTCTAGTAAATGTAGGAGACTGAACATCACTGTCTTTATTTTTATTATTATTATTATTTTTTTAACAAGGTCCTAATTATCCTTGAGCTGTTTAAAAATGGGCACTTGTAAATTTGCAGCAGGGGCCAGTGCACCAAACTAGAAGGGGAACAGAAATTGGGGAGCCTAGCAGAGGGGGAAACCTCCTTTCAGGAATGTTTAGGCCTCCTTCCTATCTCCACTGCTGATCTGGGATGAGTTCCTAAATCACTCTCCCAAATTACAAATGGAGTCCTCCTGTTTCGTAGGAGAGATGCTTTTTATTGCAGCTTCAGGCAATTACTCCCACGTGTGGGATATTGGGTACAATTACCTGATCCTGATTAGCAGGAGTCCTGAGATCTCTAAAATGTGATTTGGGTTATCAAATTGAGAGAAATCTCTGTCTCTGCCTCTTTCTCTCTAACACACACACACACACACACACACACACACACACACACTCATCCGTGCAACACCATGTCTTCAATTTCTCTTCTGGAGGACAGGGAGTTGAGAACATGAGATTTAGAGTCACCTGGGCTCAAACCCTGACTCTGCTATTTATTTGCTCTATGATTTTGATGAAATTTAAATTGCTAGTCTGTTTCTCATCTGTAAAATGGGGTGCAAGTACATAGTACCAACTCGAAGGGTAGTTGTGAGGATTAAATGAGGCTTGCTGTCTATAGTATGTGTAGTGCACTGCCTGGCCTATTAGTTGTTGCTTAATACGAATAGGAACACCAATGAAGACTCACTACGGGCAATTCTATTGCCAGATCCTCCTGTGTTTCAGCGAGCCCTCCTATGGCCCGGACATGAGACACGGGTCATCCTTCAGGATCTATTGATGTGTGGCTACCAGGGACATCGCTCCCAAAGGCCTGCGTGCTTGGATCTCCCTCTGCCCGACAGCACCACCACTGAGCATGCCATGAGTTCATTCCTTTCCAGGCCTTTATCTAGCTGTTCGATTTTCCCTGAGTCCAGCCTCCCTCCACCTCCATCCTCAGCTTCTTACTTTTCAAGACCCCAGCTTATATGTTCCTTCCTTTCTGTAGCCTTACCTTGGCAGCCAGGAATAACAGATGAGTCCCTCCCAGAGCACACTGGTCACGCTTTATCTGAAAATTCACCGTTATCTGTCTTCCCGCCAGCCTGGGCGCTTCTAGCAGGCACGGAACACATCTTATTCATCTTTATCTCCCAATACGTATTTGGTCTTTGGCGTTTAGTAGGCCATCAGCGAATGTTCATAAGAACAAAATGTTCAGAGTTTTTAACATTAATATGCCTAGATGGAATTTGAGTCTCCCTAACTCTCGGCCTCCATAGCTGCACTCTAGTTAAATCCCTAGAAAGAGCAATGAAAAGGGAAATAAGTGCAGGGAGTGATGACCTTTCAACACAGGCTAAGCACAGGAGTGAGCAGCAGGGAGACGCTAACTGTTAAATCATCAATACAAGTAGCCCTTGAATAGGGAAGTTCTCTGGGGACCCTCCAGATGGCCAGTGTGCAGCTGTGGTTTAGGATGAGCTTAGCCAAGTACTCTGTCCTTTGATATAGACAGCTCTCCCCCAAAGAGTGGTCCAGGGGGAGGCAACCGCCCCCCTGCTCTAAATCTTAGATGGATGGAGCTTTGAAACAACCACTGGTGATTTTTGCATTCCAAATCCCCTGCCACTATTGTGTTAAAAGAGTAAAAAAGAATACGTGAAGTTCAAAGGAATGTATGGACGGGTCAGATCTGTGGCATCTACATTGCATCTCAAAGAATGTGTCCTTGGAGCCATAGAGGTCAATCTTATGGAGGGAGCAGCTGTCTCACTCAAGAATGTATTTATGTGTGTGTGCCTAGGAGTCTGGTGGGAGGTCCTAACTGAGATGTGTTTCTGCCCTGGAAGTTACACATTTGTGGAGGTGGTTTCCTGGTAGGGGAAGCCTCTGCATTTTCTAGGGCCAAGTTCAAATAAGAGATAATTTTTGGCATAAGACACCCCAGTTCCAGGGGTTAGAGACGCTGGCCAGGGGTAGGTCCCACTCCGACAAGGAATATATGCTGGAAGTCAGGGCCAAATTTCATTTGGGGAGTACAATAAAGAGGCCATTTTCTCACCTCTGTTCCCCTCAGGGGAATGGGAGGGTGAGCATGAATTGTTCCCATTCCCCAAATCTAGAGAAGGCAACTTCCTAAATTACTCAGAGAACTGTGTGTTCTATAAGGAGGGGTGACATTACCTGCCCTGGTTAACAGCTACCAAACTTCCTGACCTACTGCATCTGACCTGAGTAGGGCGCAGCCAGATGGAGAAGAGGAGGCGATGACCACCCTCTCAGGTGCTGGTTTCTGAAGCCCAGGAAATGTACTCAGCCTGTGCCCTCGACTGGGGCTACAGATCGCATTTGAGCTTGTGGCCCCAGGCTTGCCAGTAACTGCCAGAGCAATAACCAAAGAGGCACGTTCTATCAGGGGAATGCAGTCATGGGCCAGCATTTGTGGATTAGAAGTCGATGAAACAAACATGTCTTTATTATGGCCTATTACAGTTTATATCTGTAACCACAAGGAGTCTATAGCTTAGCAGGTATATTCATGGCCAGGAGTTTGCAGAAAGGAGGCAAATAGCCTCATCAGAACCAGTCTCAAAGGGAGACATTCTCTCCCCTCACCCAGCCCAATGCCAGAAGAGTAACTGTTAGAAAGAAGGCAGAGGGAGAAAGGCCCCCATCAAGACTAGCCACACCAGCCTATGCTGGGAGGGGACCAGCTATGAAGTAAATGCAATATTGAAAATTTTAAATGCACAGGACTAACATCTTGGTAACCAGACTGGGAGTTTTTTAACTATAAAACGTGAACAAAAAGTTATAGAATTGAATTGAGACGCCTTAAATGGAAGCACTGCCTATGACAGAGGACAGTGAGAATAGTGAACTGGAAAAAAAAAATCAATTCACATTTATTTGCTGAATTAGGCTCCTTCCTAAATTGGTTATATGTGTGTATGTATGTATATAGTTATACTCTGCTTTATCTAAAAGTTATTTAAGGCACCTTTAAAAGATGAGTGTCAATATAAGGTCAGTTCATTTATAGATACACCAGTACCGTGATGGGTCTTAAGCTAAGGACTTCTTTACAGGATGAATTTTGTCCATTACACTTACACATCATCCTGCTTAGAGCCTAAGCAAAAGGAGGCATAACAAAAACCCCATGGATGAGAGAAAGGACATGGTTACATGAACAACATAAGAGTTAATCATTTTCTTTGTAAGTAGGCTGCTGTTAAGGCATTCATATTTTTTGCAAGTAGCAAAGTGTCCACAGAAGACTTTCCCAGGTGTGGTCATTCTGACACTCTCCTGGAGGTGTTCAGTGATGCTATGGGGGCTTAGGGAGGGGGTCAGCTTCTCTTGGTGATGCCTCACTAAGTAGGCAGTAACGTGACAACTCTGCAGGAGCTGGCAGCTAAAGCTAATGGAAGAAGCCATTGTGGAGGAGGTAACTTAAAATTGTTTTGAAATAAATATATATTTACCGAAGATAAAAGAATACAGAGCATTCCTACATACCTTTCACCCAGCTTTCACTNGGCCCTCACTTACTCTACTTTTACAGGGAAGAAACACACTGTTCATCCCAAGCTGGCCTTTAAGAATACATCGCTAAATTTTCCATAAGGTGTTAAAGGTTATCCCATGTGCCACTGCGACACTAAGACGCCATCATCCTTCCTATGGGCCTGCCCTTTGGCAATGGACCTGCAGCCTCTCCACCACCTCTTCCATTCCTGCTCGATGACACCAAGGGTGTCCTAGATGAACGGAGCCATGTCAGCCTTGCTCGGGGCTCACCACCCATGGCCCATTACAGGCCTGGCCCATGGGAGGGACTCAACAAATATTTGTTGAGTAAATGAGTGAATAACATCTGCTGGCTCTCTCTCTCTTACATGGGTTGTTGGTACAGTAGTCCTCACGTCTCTGGATGTCTCAGACCAGGAATATTTCCGAAAACATGTGTCAGGACCCACATTGTGGTGCCAACTTAGAGTTAGGACAAACAACAGAACAGTACAAAATAACACATAAACATCTGTATGGTGACCATTTCACAGAAGGAGGCTTTTCTTTAATTTTAGAAAGGTAAGAAAGATCTAACCTAGGAATAAAAGTAAATTCAACATATTTAGCTTTTTGAAACACTTTACAATGTCATCTTTCCCCCTTTCCATCACAGAATAGTGAAAATCTCATTATGGATCAGGATTGGTTTTTAGACCAATTTTTGAAAACCAGATATAATTGATCTGCTTGCCTAAAATGTTACCAGGAGTAAATCATTTTCTCCTTTCTCATTCTCTTCCTAGTGTCTTGTATCAGTTGGCTTCTAGTTTGCAACATTAAGAAAATTTCCTATTTCTTACATACAACAAATGAGACCTATAATACATTCCTCTCCCCTCTAATTTATCTGTTTGCCTAAAATACTTTTATTAGTAATTATTTCCCTTTTTTCTTCTTTTCTTTGTGTTATCAAATTCTTGCTATTTTATGAGAATGGCTTTATAAGGTTAGGTCTCCCTGTATCTTTGTCATCTTTGAGACTTATTGCTAACATCTAGTATTCTCATTATTCATTTAATTCAAGGAGCTTAACATGCTTTGCATAGTATCCTCTAATCCTCTAACAAAGCTTTTTCTACTAAGTGGAGGGGGAGGTAGGCATTCTGTATTAAGGTCCAGCCTCGGTGATTTGGGTGTTGCAGTTTTTTAACAACTTCCCCCAAGTTGCAAACTTCCCCGTGAAGACTACAAAGTTGAGTGATTGATCAAGATTGCCTGGGGACCCTTGAATACGGAACCCTTGGCTTCATCATCCAGAGGAATTGTATCTTTACAGAAACAGATTGGCTGAAAGAGCCTGTGAGAGGATGTCCCTCTAGCGTTCCACCTCATTTTTTGAAAGACGGTATAGCTGCAAGAAAAGATTTGCTGTTAAGAAAGATAAGTTTATTGCTCATGGTAGGAAAAAAATACCATGAAAGATATCATTCCTTCCTATAAAATCAATTTCATGATAGCTATATTCAGTTTTGTTTTGGTTTTTCCCAGAGAGTGAACCTTCACTGGCTGGCAGGTTCCTAGAGATGTCAAAGATAGTAAACTGTGTTAAGATCGCCACCTAGCGTTTAACTTTGAAGTTACTGCTATCCTGGGAGAGATCATTAATTTTGAGCTTTCCTCATCTGTTAATATATTGAGAGTATATTTTGCTGTACGTTCTGCTGTGTTGATTGTTAATTTTGATCTTTGCTTCGAAACGGAATTTTTCCATGATCTAGGTTTTTGGTTACCAGTGTTTTGTATGCTTTATTGTCCACATAAGTACATAAACATGTAATTTGGTTTTTATTGGTTTTAAGTGAGGATTGATTTGAAAACATGAGCTAAATGCCCCTGAAGTTTGATCCTTCAGGTCTCAGATTTCATCACTCCCAAGAAGTTTTCTATGATCTTTCTTCAGTCCCCTTCTCTGCTGCTCGGTCACCCTATCCTTGCATGTTTAAGACTGTGCATACACATCATAGGTCTTGTCACCGTGGACTGTTAGTGTCTAATCATCTGTTTCTCTTTTTTTTTTTAAGGTTTTTATTGGGGAATTGGGGGATGGGAACAGCGCTGGGGAATTGGGGGAAGGGGAACAGACAAGTTGCTGTTGTTTTGTTCTTTAGTTGTGGAGGACGTTGCTTCACTGGCCCAAGTTGGCACCATCATTGAGCTCTTCCTGGGCGAGACAGATCAGT
>NW_017731403.1:586053-594501 GCF_001890085.2 Hipposideros armiger
GGGGGGGTGGGGGGTGGGGGGGGCTTTCCCATACCAATAAGGAATTCTCAGACACCAGCAGGGTATCCTAGAATTTTGTTCAATTGTAATTCTATCTACCTGGAGGTAACATCAGATTCCACAGGGAACGGCTCAACCCCACAAGACGGCCCTCCACTTCAGATGCTAGTTGCAAGCTCAGGTTGTTACCTGTGCTTCTGACTGACTGGCTACAGACTGGAGGTTCCAATGACCTCCTCCAACTCAGAATACCAATCGCACGTCCAGGTGTTACTTGCACTTTTAACCGACTGGTATAAATCATGGGTTTCCACAAGCCTCTCTTTGGGTTTGATTAATTTGCTAGAATGGTTTACGGAATGCAGGAAAACCTACTTACTTCCTAGATTACCAGTTTATTACAAAAGGAGATCAAAGGATACGAATCACCAGCCAGATAAAGAGATACATAGGGCGAGGTCCCAAAACAAAGGAGCCTCTGTCTTCATGTAGTTTAGGGCCAAGCATGGTGGTGCATGGAAGCTTTCTGGTTCCCCATTGCGGGACTCTCTCCAAAATCTGGACTGGTGAACTGTGCTTTTGAGTTTTTATGGAGGCTTCTGTATTACACTGTCAGGATTGACTAAGTCATTGGCAATTGGGAAATCAGGGGATGGGACTGGAAGTTCCAATCCTATAACTACAAGCTTGGCTCCTACTGGCAACCAACCCCCATCTTTGGGTGGGATCCAAAAGTCATCTCATTAACATACAAGAGACACCATTGTTGCTCTCATCACTTAGGAAATTCCAAGGGGTTTGGGAGCTGAGAGCCAAGAACTGTGGATGAGGACCCAATATATCTGACAAATATATTTCGTTTATCTGAATGCTCAAATGTATACCTTATAAATCACAATTTCGCACCCAGTTTCTCCACTACTGCTCTTTTCCATGCTAGGATTCAACCCAGACTAGCACATTGCATCCTATTGTCTTGATTTCATAATCTTGGAGGAAATAATGTGTAAGATGAGGCACTTCTTCCTGCAGTCTGGCTCCATGCCAGGAGTAAAAGCCCTGAGGCCGAGACCATGCAGTGCAGGCCCTTTAACCTCTCCAGCAGAAGGTTGTGAGCCAAACTCACAACTACCTACCTAAGCTGCCTGCAACCCTCTCCATCTTATGTAGTCACCAAAAGCAGATTACTGTGGTTCCCGGTTTTCATCTGGAATTACCTGGCTAGAGTAGCAGCGTGTTGGGATTCTCCCTCCACTGGATTATGGAGGCACCAAAGCACCAGAGACAAAATGGCAGAGCCAGATTTTATGTTGTGGCATCTGCCACCTCCCATTCTTTTTTCTCCCAGCTCCTGCCTCTCTAGGAAGGCATTTGCCTCTCTGCTCTCTAATCTGTTCCTCTCCTTTTTTCCTGCTCTGCTCTGTATTCAAGGGGCTAGACCCTGCTAACTAGGTGCCCTACACCCCTTTGCCAATTGAAGTTCTATTAGGTTTAACCAAGTGGAGGCCCTGGCAGGAGGTTGGGGAGCAGAAGGAAGGGAGACCCCCCCCCTTCCACCTGGTTTGGGGTTGGGGAAACCCTGGGGATGGGCGGGCCATCTCAAAACGGTCCCTTCTGTTGGGGGCCCGGCCTCGGCAAAGCCCCCTTTGCCCTTTCCCCCTCCAGCAGTCAAGGTCGTAACTGCTTCCTACTGTTGCTAATCTCTTACTGTTGCTCATCTCTGGATTGCTTCAATGTCCCCTTTATAACTACTACTTTTTTTTAAAGGACATTTTATTTATTTTTTTTTTATTTTTTTTTAACTTTATTGGGGGACAGTGTGTTTTTCCCAGGACCCATCAGCTCCAAGTCAAGTCGTTGTCCTTCAATCTTAGTTGTGAAGGGCGCAGCTCAGCTCCAAGTCCAGTCACCGTTTTCAATCTAGTTGCAGGGGGTCGCAGCTCACCATCCCACGCAGGAGTCGAACTGGCAACCTTGTTGTTAAGCGCACATGCTGTAACCAACTGAGCCATCTGCTCACAGGCAGCTCAGCGGCAGTTCAGCTCAAGTCATTGTCTTTAATCTAGTTGCAGAGGGCACAGCTCACTGGCCCATGTGAGAATTGAACTGGCAACCCTGTTGCTCAGAGCTTGCTCTCTAACCAACTGAGCCGCCTGGCCACCTGTAACTAGTTCTTGATAATAAATTCCCTCTTTGGCACTACATGGAGCAGGTTCTGTTTCCCTGACCTGGCTCTAATTGGCACCTATACCCCAATCATCACCTCCCCTTCTTCCCAGGGGCTGGCACAGGAGGGAGGAAGAGCTGTCTCCCTGAAGCTGCTCCAGGGATTTGTCATCACAAGCAGGAAAGGGCTCCTGGACTCAGTGGCATGAATGTGGGCAGAGAACTCTATTTTCTTCCTCAGTCCTAGGCTCTTGCCAAAAATCCTTAATGGAACCTGGTGACAAGCATTGGTCTACATTAAATTAAACCAAGAAAGTGCTGAATTCAAGTGCTTCCAACCTACAAAAATGGCAATCTCACATGACTCTGCTTAATAGAGAAAGAAGCAGGTAAGGAAAATAAGAAGTAAATTGTTCATGATGATTTATTTATAGCCAATAATAAAGCTAACACTTACTGTATGTTTACCATGCACAAGGCACTGAAAGCAATTTAAATAGTAATGATGGCAAACTCATCCATGATGCTTTTTCTAAGTGTTTTATGTGTATTGAATCATTTAATCTTCAAAACAAACCTGCAAGGTCAGTACTATTTCATCCCATTTTATGGACTAGGCACAGAGAGGTTAAATAACTTGCCTAAAGTCACACAGTAAGTGGCAGGTCAAGATTTGAAGCCAGTGATCTCAACCACTACACTATACACTGTCTTGAAGTTGGTGTTGCTATATCCATTTTGCAGATGAGGAAGCAGAGAAACAGAGGTTGGATAGCTTGCCCTAAGTCACAAAATTAGGAATGTGCTAAGATGGCATTTGAACCCTGTGCCACCAACTGCCAAGCTTAAATGTTTCCCTACTTCCCTGACCCCTCTGTCCCAAGTTTGTCCTGTAAGGTGTCTAACACTGCAGTTCACTGGCCTCTCTTGTCTTTGCTTACAAAGGATAATAATGTGCAGATTTCAACACATTCCACCTGCACATCCATCTTTCGCTGCTTTTATTGATTTTCCCTCACTGTGATGCCCTGGGGCTTTACCTATGTGTGTAACCAATTCAGAAGGAAATCACGGTGGTTTGTGTTAGGACCTCTGTCAGGTAAAAGATCTAAATATCTCTTTTGACCGATACGTGTATGCTAGACAGGCTCAGACCTATTCTCACTTCTTTAAAAAGTGAGCCTTTAATAATGATCTTGTTTACAGTTTATATGTGTTTTATGTTGTATATGTACAATGCCAAAAAGCACGGGCATTATTTCTCTGCACAGAAGACTTCTTGTCTGTTTTGTGGCGCTGCAAGGCAGAATCCCTAAGGTTGCTTTGTGTTCTAAAAAGCTCGTGACCTAGGTAGGACGTATCATCAATGTTGAACGGCAAGGGGTTGTAGTATCTAAAGTGACCACAGGAGGGCGCTGTTTCTTCATCCCACAGCTTCATTATGATAATAGCTTTTGGGGCCACAGATGTGAGATGCTATTCTGGACACAGTAATTAAATCACATTTAGTGCAATTTACCAAAAATAAGCAAAATGGTTTGTTTGGTAGAATAATAAATTCTAACATTTCTTTAATGTCCAAATAAAAAGAGGGGAACTTTAATAAAATGAATTGTTTTCTAGCAGGCATTTATAGGAATTTCTTCCATTCTTATTTGGATGGTGGCATTTGAAAAACAATATTGCCATGGCTATGTGAAAGACAGTTTTGGAAATATAATCAATAATGTAAAGATTTGGTAGGGTGTCAGATGGGCACTTGTCTTATTAGGGAGACCACTTCATGGATGGTGTAGACATCTGACCACCTGAAGCTGAAGCTGAATAATATTGTATGTCAACTATAATTTACACACACACACACACACACACACACACACACACACACATAGTCACAGGATGTGGAGCACAGCATAGGGAATAGAGTCAATGGAACTATAACAGCTATATATGATATTAGCAGGGTAGTAGATTGGGAAACAGGGATTATCGCTTTGTGAGGGGTGTAAATGTCTAACTAGTGCATTGTTTTGTATACCTGAAACTAATAAAAAAGAAAAAAGAAAACTAGTACTTCCATATTACAGTTTCTTAAAAATATCTCCTCCCTTTTTTGTAGTTGAGTGTCCTAATAAATCCTTCTGAAAACTTGATAGTAACTGAAATGTCAAATAATTTTGAGTTTCCTTCTAAGGCTGGGCATCAATCAGGAAAACAAAATCCACGTTTGATATTTCAACAGAGGAAATTTATTATGGAGAATGTGATCACATAGCTGTGAGAGAGCTGAAGGAACAAAAAGGAACCACTGAAGTAACCAATATCGTTAAGGCTGGAAGTGGCAACTACTTACAGGGCTGAGGAAACAAAGGGAAGGGCATGGGATTATGAAAACCTACATGCTCAGGGAAAGGTCTCTGGCTGTGCTGACACCTCCAAGAAGGCGCGATGAGGCTGCTTTTGGCAATGGTGCAAGTAGATGGAGCCTGTCAGTGCCGGGGCAAAGTGTCCCCGTGAAGATGACGTCGGTAGAAGCAGCAGCTCCCTGCCCTACCTTTAGTCTTCTGATATCCCTCTGGCGCCCCCTATTGGCAGAACTTAACCAGAAGCCAACTGTCAAAAGAGCTACAGCCTGCCTCACTGAGACGAATATAAAAAGGTAGCTTCTGAACACAGTTGGATACTCAGCTACTATATACACCTTCTCAACATCTTTGAGGACTAATACAAAAATGATGACTTTTTGCCTCAGCTATAGATGTTACTATTTTCCTTTTACTATAGGACATGGATGTACTAAGAAATACCCCCAGAAAATCCCTTGGGTTCCAGATAGATTTTTTGTGTGTAATAGAAATCTGATGTCTCATAGTAATCAGGGTCAACCACTATAATAAGCCCCTTTTCCATCTGCTAGCTCAGGGCTAGGACCCGCAAATGACCAACTGGCAGTTTCAACTTCTAAATTACTGCAGCAGTTTTTGTGTCACCTGGTGGAAGCCTTTCTCCATTATGAAATTGAACCTCTGAACCAGAATAGGCCAAAGTTGCAGGGACAGAAAGCAAACGTTCTGTGAATGGGTATTAGGTGTAATAGTGAGAGAAGCCCCTCCGACTTCCACCCTGATTCCTGGACCCATATGGTCTAGCTATGGGAGAAACAGGACCACATATTGATAACTGATTCAGAGAATATGTGACATCCTGTAAACTAGAACCCTGACCTTCAGGTTATTCTTCCAAATTGTACTCTAATTGAGTCTTCTGTAGACCATTCTACTTTCTGATAGGCCTCCTGCTCCTGGGTGATGGGATATGTGGTGAGACCAGTGAATTCCATAGCATGAGCCCCATGTCACAATTTTTCCCCCCTGTGAATTGAATTCCTTGGTCAGAAGCAATGCTTTGTGGAATTCTATGCATGTGAGTAAGGCATTATGCAAATTTGATGATGGAAAGCTTTGTTAAGCATGAGTTTTGTGATGGCCAGCACATATTTTGGCAGAGAAAAAAATCCATTGGATGATAATGTCTTAAAAATCAAGCCAGATATGCCCTCTGTCCTGCCCTTCGCCCTCTTCCATTTTGTTGCAAGGTAGGGTTTTTCATTTACTTGAGGACAGATATTGTATGGGTTAAAAGCCTTACTGATGGCGAGTTGGGTTTTCACCATACCCACACTTCAGCATGTGTCCCTCTCAGGAAGAAAATGACAGAGGACAATGAAGAGGAGGTCACACATGAAATCAGAGGCAAATGTTTGCCTGAAATTGACTTGTCTTCAACTTCAGTGTTTGTTTTCCTGACCATCATGATTTTATGGAAAATGGTTATTCTGTACCCACACACATTCAATGATCACTTACATTTATGCTTACTTTAAGGGAGAAGCATATAAATGCATTGTTTTCACTCAAAAGGACCAAGGACCTAAGGAATTGTCTCTCTATTTGTTTAATATTGTTATGGCAACACTGTTTACATTTAATGGTAGTTTTCAAGGTGGTACTATCTTGAAATACAATGTTTTGTCCAATACCAGGTCTAATACTAACTCTGCCTTGTATTTTCACAAGCATTTAAAGAGTTGTAAACTCACTGTGCCACTGTATGTTTCAGGGTTGAAATGATAATGACCAATTCACAAGGGAGGAAATATCTAGAAGACACACTCCCAAGCATCACTCCCGTTCTAGAGGGTCACTCGGTTTCCCACAGAACAAAGATTCACCTCCTCTCCCTCCACTTTTTTTGATTCACTTTTTCACATTTTCATTGCTTGTTTTGTGGTCAAATTCTCATTACCCTTATGACTATGAAAAGAAGAAAGTTGAACTGTTCTTTAAATATTCATATTCATGATTTTTTCCCCCCAAGAAACATTAACGAGGACCTACTTTATACCAAGAATTGAGTAGGCACCGAGTGTACCTCTGTTCCTGGTGTTCTTCCAGGCCTGCCTTCATGGCCCCGTAGGATCACAAGAACTGGAACCAAAGATAATTTCCTGGTTCCTCTGCTCATGGGCATCCAAATCCTCCTTCTGGTTTGGGGTGTTCTGTAGGGCATGTCAACGTGCCTGCAAACAGTCGTCTCCCTTTAGCACTCCTCACTAGGGTTATGAACCTTGCATGGCGGAGAACTCACCCTTTGTGACCTCGCTCCTGGGGAACATATTAGCTATGCACTGGTAAACATGAGCGTCAAGAGTCATAACCAGAACACCTGTGTCTGTTGTCAGATGCAAAGGGTGAGAGCAATGCCAGATGCAGGAGAAACTACACTAACGAGGCCAGCAGCCGTGTGAAGTAAAGAGCAAGAGTCCAGGATCTTGCCTTGGATAGAGCTCACAGCAGGGTGAGCACCCAGGATTCTTCACGTTGTGCACTGCCCACTCCCAGTGCTCCATTCACATAAATCTCAGTGTGATTGGCACCCCCTCGAGGTTAGCGCCCAACATGCACAACTGGACAAGCCTTGCTCTGAGGCCTGTTGCTTTTTTGTCTTGGCCACTGGTGCCATGATACATGGAGGGTATAAGTTGCAGGCCAGAACAGGGCAGGCACACTGGCTTTGTCATCTCTCCATTGAACCTGTCACTCCTTTCCATATCAACAGTCTTACCCATCTCAGAACGACCTCTTGAACCCTTGGTTTCGTACAGAATCTAGTGACAACCACATTATTTTTGTCTCGGATTTTTTAATAAAGTTGCTTCTTCCTGGAACAAGGCAGTCTGTTTCTCCCATGGCGGGGCAAACAGCTGTCTTCAGTACCTGTTCCAGCCCTTAGCCCACTTCATCTTGGCCCTCGCCAATTGCCTTTCCTTGATGAGTGTTCTCATCTGCTACACATCTGAAATATTCAGATTAACTCCTATTCCTAAGGCCTTCAGAATTTTTGTCAATTCAATGTCAGTATCAGCACTCAGCTTCTTGTTATATTATCTTCCCCCTGAGGATATTTAACTCTACATGTAAGCACATTTCCCTGACCCTTTATTCAGATCCTATAGTCGTCATTAAGCTCACTATGTCATCCTTCCAGGAGCATGGTAGGTTCGCACTTACCCACCTTTTAAGCTTCATGTGGCATGTGACTTGTTTGTACAATGAAATATGAGCAGGTATGACACTTCTGGATGGAGGCTTTAGAATCTAGGGGCATGACACCTCATGTCCGTTTCCCCAAAGAAATGACCAAGAAGCCATGTGTCATGATGGAGCCCGAAGGATCTCAGTCTCTGAATGACTATAATGAGTAAAGCCTGCCTGACAACCCATGTTGGACATGCAACTTGAGCATGAAATAAAGTTGGATTGTGTTAAAAAAAAATTAAATTTTGAGGTTGTTTGTTATTGCAGTATAACCGTACCTATCCTGATTGACACAAGGTCCCCAAATGTCTGGAACTGCAATGAGTACACACAACTCAGTGCTGAATTGGATTAACTCAAGATGGTAGTCCAGAAAACCGCTGAAGTTAAGGAGACAGTAATTATCATCTCCTAAAGTCAATGCTTGAGATTCACCATCATGGCTTCTACCATCTTGAAAGAGGTCAACAGGTAGATCTTGGATTCCATGATTGCCTCAGCAATGTGACTGCAGGGAGGGAGAAAGAAAGGTAAGTGGGACACTGTGTTACAGGGCCAGCTTTTTAAAGAACGGCTAACCCCTTACCCCAGAGCAGCAGTTCTCAACCTTCCTAATGCCGCGACCCCTTAATACAGTTCCTCATGTTGTGGTGACCCCCAACCATAAAATTATTTTCGTTGCTAC
>NW_017731403.1:597281-599605 GCF_001890085.2 Hipposideros armiger
GTCTGCTCATGAGTCTCTAAGTTTTATTTTCTTTGTCTATAAAAACGGAGATAATTTACTTAGTGAAATTGTTGTAAATGTTCAAAGTACAATGTATCTGAAGTATTTAACTCAAAACCCAGCACCAGGTAAGTGTTCTTTAGTATTACCAAGTAAATCAATGCCGAGGAGCAGTTAATTCTGATGGGTGTGGTATTAGTGCTGACTGGTGAAGGGCTAGCTAGCATTTGACTTAGGACTTGCAGAATGGGAAAGGTTTTGGTGAGCAGATCATAGGTTACAATTCTCTGCTGTTAGTTTCTATATCTCCCAGTAGTTCCCCTTTCAGAAGCCTGGCCATACTTCATTATAATAGCATGAATATTTTTCTCTCCTCTAATCTATAAATTATATAAAGACAGAGACTTCCTACCTTTTTTCCACCATTCTACTCCAGTGCTTAAATACGATATGCATGATAAGCATTGAGAATAGTCTTTCATTTATGAATAAATGAATGAGTGGTGGGAGAGCTTTGAGGCTGTAAGTATAGCTTGAAGTGGAGCCTGTTCGGGAAATGGTAATCAACAAGCTAAATAAGAACTCCAAACGGCTGACCCTCCCCCGAGTAAGAGAGAGTTCTTCCTGCCTCATTACTTTCAAACTAGGACATCGGCATTTTTCTTGCTTTCAGACTCCAACCAAAACATCGGCTCTTCCGGAGGCTTCATTCCTGCCAGTCTTCAGATGGAACTATACCATCACCTCTCTTGTTTCTCAGGCCCTCGGATCAGACTGGAACTAAACCATCAGCTCTTCTGAGTCTCCAACTTGCTGACTCCACCCTGCAGTTCGTGGGTCTTGCCAGCCTTCGTAATCATGTGAGCCAATTCCTTATAATAAATCTCTTTATAAATATCCTATCGGTTCTGTTTTCCTGGAGAACCCTGACTAACATGAGGACCCATCCTAAGGGATTCATTTTAATTTAATCACCTCTTGAAAGGCCCTATCTCCACATACAGATGCATTCTGAAGTATTAGGGATTAGGGCTTCAACATATGATTTTTGGGGAGGGACACAATTCAACCCATAACAGTGAGCAAATGATTATTTGTTTAAGCCACTGTTACTTGCAGCTGAGAGCATACTTGACTGCTTATGCAAGGTGTGTGTTCACGTACCAAGTTTGATGACCCATGAGAAGGTGTCTTGCTGTCTTCCTTTGATAGCATGTTATAATTTCTTCCATCTTTGAAGAGTCATTTAGTGGTGAGAATGTGGGCTTGCGAGAAAGCTGGACTCAAAGAGTGTCAGTTTGATGACTGACTTTTGTGGCACCTCCCAATCATGCTTCAATGTGTCCATTTCCAGCTAACATTAAAATAACACCATGCACCCTTAATGAGAAAAGTCATTCCAAATAGGAGTTATCATCTGAACTTTGGGGTACGGGAGGGGAGGTTCAGCAGCCATGGAGAAGCAGTTCTCTTCAGCCAAACTTATTGAAATGTCCTGATGCGTGCCTTCCAGCCAATGTCAGATGCTAATCTGTATGAATGAATGCTGTAATAATTGGGCCATATTCAGCAAGCACTAATTTCTTTCACTATATCAAATCAAGCTTCATGATTGTTTAGAAATAAACATGCCACCTCCAGAATTCTGAATCCCTGCACTGACAGCGGGGTTCTGAGTGACTCTGGAGGGGTCCGGAAGGGAGGCTGGGTTACCCAGTGGTGTGACTCATTCCTGAACGTGGAAACCCAGGCAACCATGTGAGACCCGACTGAGCCCAACCACATCGTAAAGGATGAGAGAGGAAGCCGCACTTTGACTCTGGCCAGTGTCCAAGGAGAGTTCACTCAAGGAGTCTCGTTCAATGCTTCTGCCTTCTTCTGGGGCCCCCACCTCGACAGCAGGAGAGAGAACAGCCAACCAGCTAAGACCTCCAGGTGAACTGCTGCTACTCGTGCCTTGCTAAGAGGGCCTTGCCATGTCACTGGCGTGAGAGACCGTGAGAGAGACCGTTTCTAAGATTCACAGGTCAGGCTGCAAATAAACCTCAGAGGAAATGTGTGACAGACTCTCACAAGCAAGAAAACAGGAAAACCAAAGAGCGTCTTCAAGCCAGTGAGAAAGAAATGCTTTCCACTGCTCTGCCTGCAGGAAGGGAAGAGAGGGAGAAGGACAAGGTGTAGAATGAGGCTAAAGAAAGCCGGGAAAGGATGGACGCGTTATGCTAGAGTGTGTGGTAGTCCTCCAAATAAGATGTGTATCAAGTCGGTGGGAATTTTAGACGTTCCACTCCAGTTGCCGGGCAATGCTTGTAGTAAAATCGTAG
>NW_017731403.1:600233-638459 GCF_001890085.2 Hipposideros armiger
TGGAAGCTACCACATCACCTGAGTCTGGATTTAGACATGAAAAACTGCAGGAGTTCTGGGAATTAGGTGCCACCGTGTTCCCAAAGTGTTAGCTTTCCAGTCCATAACTTGGAAAGCAGAAAGGTGGCTGTGAATCAAAGCTCCAAGGAAATTCCTTATAGCAGTGGTGGCAATGAACCGGAACCCGTTACCTGACGAAACTCCTGAGCCGCCTTCCACTTTAAGGAGCAGCAATACTGCCTGCGGTGTACAGATCATGCGCTGCGCAACCTGCCGGCTGAGGGGGCAGCTCTTGTTCTGCTCTCCAAGGCGCCAAGCCACATGCCCTGTTGCAGAGCTCCGTCGCACCACGGAAGGGGGTCTCTTTGTCACGTGCTTGCTATGCTCTTGGACCTGGGGCTGCACTTGCTTGGAGGGGACATCTTTTTCAAATACCCACAGAGGCACCGTCCATGCCAGTGATGATTAAGTATGTCCATGACAAGATACAAACGGGTTGACTTTTTTAAGTGTTTTTATATTTTTTTAAATTACTTTTTAGGGTGTGTTTTAGAATTATTGAAAATTCAGTGCCGTCTCTTATTCCTTTTGTAGGTGAAAAGTATATAATAACAACTAATAATATATATTATTATATAACATCTAATAATATATGCTACATATTAATAATACTCTATTAATTAAATATAATAGTTAATAATAATATAATTATTAAACTATAATAATATATAATAATAAATAATGAGTATAATAACTCCTACGTATGTGAACTTTCTAGGTGCCTGGTACTGGCACCTAGTGGGTACCTATATATTTTGTTCACAATCCTTCCTTCCTGCCTTGCTGTGGTTCACTGTGGGTGGAGTATTGTTCCTGCTCCACTGACTTTGGCCTTGGCCATGTGACACTTTAGCCAATAGAATGTGGGTAGAATTCACAGTCTGCCTGTCACAAACAAACCACAGTGAACAGACCCATGAACATTAAATAGATGTTCATTGTTTCAAGTCACGGAGAATTGGGGATTGTTTGTTATGTGGCATTATCACAGTGATAGTGGACCCCGACAGTGCCCGACTTCCTTCTTTTTTTTAACAAATTCTCACCGCCACTCTTTAAGGTGCCTGTTTCCATTTTAGAGAAAGTCAAGGCTTTGAGACGTTAAATGACTTAAGTTAATAACTATTATAGCAAGTATTAACGTCCAGCTCTGCTCAATTCCAAAACCTGTTCTCTTTCTGCCTCTACTTCCCTTGTACTGTGTCCAGAATACTGATGCTATGTTGCCCTAGAGATCCTTAACTAGCAAAAACAACACTATTATGGTCAGTCAGTTTGTATTCTATTTATGAAGGCAGGGAAAGGAACCAATGAATTTTCGTTTTGCAAGACTGCACTCCAAGTGTCTCTCTGCTCAACTGTCAGTTCTATACAACATTCTTTTAAACAAAAGTCATCCCTTTCTTTTTCCTCTAACCACCCTAAACTTCCTGTTATTTAAAGTTTTAAGGTTTTAAATACAAAACTATTTCTTTAGGCTAAGTTGACCTGAGGCGGAGGCAGAGTTTAACTTGGCATGTTGTGTGTTGTAAGTACAGTAAGCATTGGCCACATGCAGATCACTGAACTCAAGAATGATTTCTCTCTCCTGATAGCACTTTAGGCAGGAAACAAACAAAACAAAACAAAAAACCTTTGACTGATGTATTGCTAAGTGAAAAAGCAAGGTGTACAACAATGTGTATTGTGCATTGCTATTTGTGTATCTTAGAAGGATGTACACATATAACTGGTTATATCTACATGGGGTGTCTCTGGAAGTCTAGAAACTGGTAATGCTGGTTATCTCTAGTAAGGGAATGTGGTGGCTGGTTGGGGGCAGGGGCCTAAGAGAATTATTTTTCACTGAATACTCCTTTAAAGCTTTCTAACTTGGTATGCATGTTCATATTACTATGCAAAATAATAAATGCATTTTTTAAAGAAAGCGCACCTTCTCTCACCTACTCCTCTTTCCACTGCCGTCAAACAATCTCTTAGTTCTCCAATTCCTTGACTTTTTAAAAAAAACTTGGAAGGAGGAGCTGGCCCAAGAGGAGGCACATTCTCTTCCTCTCAGTAGTTAAGGTGCTGGGTAAGCATCTTCAGAGTCTCCACAGATAGCAGAGACAATGCGAGGAGGCATGAACTGCAGCCCGCTGGCTTCTACAAGTGAAAGTGAGCAGCTGCTTTCTTAAAAACAAGACCCCACCCCACCAGTGTCCTCTGATCTTGTTCTGAGTTACATTGAAGAACATTCCAAAAGTTGGTCCTTAGATTTCCACCTGCAAGCCAAGGATGTTTTTCTCTTAAATTCTAATTGTATTATTAGAGTTTATTAATTGTTTCAACAAACAGACATCTATGTCCATTCATTAAAAAAAAAAATAAGACTGGGTAAATAAATCAACTTTCAAATCATGTCCTCCTGCAAACACCAGCTGCACCGGAAAAGGAAAGCGGCCTGTTCGGCTCTCACTACAGCGCTGTCCGTGTACATGCCCAGAGCCTGTTAATGCATCCTACAGCCCACAGGAAAGAACCTCAGCGGAAAGCAAGACGGCAGAACAATTGTGTGAACTTACCTCCCCTTTTGACTCTCCAAACATCTGGCCCCTGCATGTGTCATTTCTTTGATTCAAACCTGCTCTGGGGCTATTTGATAGGGAAAATCTCCACCTGGGTAAGGCTGGGGGCATTGGCCGACTATTTCTTCATCAAAGACTAGTTAGACCAGACTCACTTTTTGTAGCAAAATAATGGAGCCGGTTGGTTATAAGCCATGTTTCTGAAATCGCCCAGCTATGTCTCTGCCAACTCTTTATGGAGAGACTAAAACAAAAGCTGGAAGCAAAGAGACAGTAAGGAAAGCCCTTGTGATTAGGACTATAGAAAAATCAAAACACACATGATGCCATCTTGGTATTGGCTAACCATAGGGGGAAATCTCTGCTGTTTAACATAATGCATTTATAAACACAGATGTCAGGGACGACAAGTTTATTTTTGTAGTTCCGTATCTTACGTTTCCCCAGTTGGTTCTTTCTCTTATCTTCTTCCACGTCAGAACAGCCAAACAGGATTCAAGTGATGCATGTGGAGGGCTTGCTTCCCTGAATTGTGTCTCTAATCATTAGTAGGACACACACTTAATTCCACCTGTGAACATGGCCGTTTTATAATCGTCACAACTGTTCCCATTTCCTGCTCCTCATTTCATTTTACTGGGGTACTTTAAACAACAACCTCCTGGGCTTATTTTGATGGCAGTTAAAAATCAGTTTGGTAGTAATATTGCCTGGAGATCAGCTATTAAGCTTAGGTACTTGTCAAATTTTAACTATAGGACTAATTGAAAAGTAAATAGAGCCACTTAAATTTTGTTGGGCTCCAAAGTGAAGTTATAGGCAGATCTTGACTGCAGGCTGCATACTTAGTTTGTAGCGATCTTCTTCCCCTTCTCTTTTCCAACTCTTTCATTAGCACCTGTGCCTGGGGGTGGCTGGGTGGTGGGTGAGTGCAGAAAGGGGAGGGAAACGAAAATGCTGCGGAGCCCGTGCCACCAAAGGAAATTCGAGAGGGTTAAATGCAAAGTCATGCATTTAGGCTGAAAAAAGAAGTCAATTGCACATTTTAGATGGAGGTAGACTGAATCGGGAACCACATGACATATAAGAGATTTGAGAGTTTAGTTGATTGCAAACTTAATTTTTAAAAACAATTGAAAATCACGTAGGACTTAAAATGTATTAAGAAGCACTAGTCTAAATACTTTATAAATATTAACTTTTGTCATTCTTCCACCAACTTAATGAGGTTAAGTACTATTATCAGATGGGGGAATTGAGACATACAGAGAATAAATAACTTGCCTATAGTTACATAGCTAGAAAGTGTCAGAGTCATAATTCAAATTCTGGCAATATGGCTCCAGGGTCCATGGACTTAATGCAGTACCTTGATATAAGCTGGTATTGGGGTGTAACCGCTAAGAAGCAAATACAGAGTCAGCTCTGTTTAATGTTACTGGTTGGAACTCATAACAATGGATATCAAAAAGATCAAAATCTCTGTGAAAAGGAAAATAGATATATAAATCTATGTCAATTGTTTCAGATAATAGTGAACAAAAAATTCTAGAACCTTAAAAATAATTAGTATTATTCTTATAAATTTGGTATGACGATGTTACACCCATAATTTTGTGATAGTTTTGATGAAAATAATATCAACTAGAAATATAAGGGTGACGTTTGAAGTCAAATTAACCTCTGGGTCTTCAACCTCATCTGTCTAATATGTAGAATGAGCTCAGACATTTTCCTAATCTATTCACAATTTAAGATTCTAATAGTCCCCCAAATCCTCTGTAAATCTAGCCATAAGTTCATTTATTCAGTCTTGGAACTGGCATTTTTTTGAGTATTTTCTTTTTTCAAGGCACCCTGCTGGCATTCTGGAGAGCAGCCTGATGAGCACAAGAGACACAGACTGAGGGAACTGTAACGCCAAGCCTGGGCCATGCAGATGCTGCCGGAGGTCTTGGGCAATGTATCAGTCTGTGTTCTTAGTTGCGGACACCATCATCACTCAATGTGCTTTATATAAGAAAGGATTTGGGAGGAGGATACTACACACTCACAGAATCTTTGGAAGAGCTAGAAGAATAATTTCTGGACTGATATTTTTAGAACAATGTCTAAAGCCACCCTAGAGAAATGGCTTGAGAAGGGTGAAGCCTCGCACTGACTCTAGACCAACCAGATGGCTCTCGCCATCTGCAACAGCAAAATGGATATTCAATGTCCCTCTTATTTCCATAACTCACTTCCAAATCAAATTCTTTTATGGTGCATAGGATTGTAAGAAACTGAATGGTGGTTTTGGTGGGGGGTGGGTTGTGTGGGAAAAGTAACATTGTTTTGGATTTCATTTGGGGTAGGCAGACCTAGAGAATGGGAAACTATCAAAATGTATAAAGAATGTTCAAGAGGTTTTTGGGACCTGCAAGTAACAAGTGTCTGCTACAGATAATATTTCTTCTCAATTTATCACAGGAAAGACTCTTACTTAAGAATAGTATTGAGTTGTGTTTATTTGCGATATCCAAGACTGAAATTTAATTCCTGTGATGATGGTAGTGGTGGTGGTGGTGGTGGTGATGATGATGATGATAATGATGATGGCAATCATTCATTAAGGACTTTTTGTATTTTAGCCACTGTGTTAGGTTTTTTACATATGTAGTGGACACATGTAGCTCCAGGGGTGGCCATGACCTAGGATTAAGCCAGTCAACATATCCCATTCTCTGGTCAAATAATAAGTTCACGGATGGGCATTTGACCATCTTCAGACTAATGAGTATCAGGGTCGGGACTTTCACTTTAATTTTGGACTGGAACATAGGAGAATGGGGTGGGGTGCTTCTTGGCTGCCATCTTGCCACCATGTGGAGCCTTGAACAAATCCAAAAAACAAGAGTAAAGTTAGTAGACGTGGAGAAAGATCAAGTTTTCGTGACAGCATTTGACCCCATGAAGCCAGCTAGTCTTATAATTAGCATATCCTCCTGGATTTTCAATCATATAAATCAATAAATTCCCCCTGTCTCCTTAAGCCACATCAAGTCATGCTTTCCATGACTTTTTCCCAAGGTTTTCCTAATTTCTACACACACATTAACTCTTTTAATCCTCAAAAACGCCCCATAAGGTTAATGATATTATCACATTTCATAGATGAGGACACTAAGGCTCACAAAGATTAATAATTGCCCAACATCACATAATTTGTCTATATGACTCCAAAGCACAAGTCTTTAAACTCCTGTGTCATGGAGAGGTATTGGAAAATGTTGAGTGGGCAATGGCACTGTGATTTGAAGTTTGAAAAGCAGACCTTGCCAACTGACAGTGGGCAGCTTCTGGATTGCAGGAGTAACACTTTACATTTCTTCTATATTCCTTATAATGTCTAGCCCCATTCTATGCACAGATGGCTTTCAATAGGCACTTCTTGCTTATTGAGTAAAGTGACAAAAGAGGGAACTAAATGCTTCCAGTCGTGGAAGATGAGAGAGTCATATTAGCAATCTCCGCCTGTGTGAAGGGGTATCCTATAAGTGAAAAGTGTCTATATGACCTTTGGATTGGATATGCAATGTAATTGAAAGAGAGGAATTAAGGATGACACCAAGAGTTTTGTCCTGAGCAATTAGAACAATGAAGTTGTCATTATTTGATGTGAAGGCTGAGGAGAAGTAGATTTAGCAGCTAAAAGCAGGAACTTATTTTTCGACATGTTAAGTTAGACATACACGTAAAGATGTTGAGTAGGTTGGTGGATCTATGAGCCTGCATTTCAGAGGAGAAGCTAAGGATGGAGATATAAATTTGGGAAGTATCAGGATAGAAACGGTATTTAAAACCATGAGATTGGATGAAACCACTGGGGAAATGAATGAGGATCGGAAAGAGAAGAGATTCAAGAACAGAGCCACGAGATACTCCAGCATCACAAGGTCTTGGCCAGGGGGATGAGGAGGAGCCAACACAGGAAGCTGAGAGAGAGCAGCAAAGGAGATAGGAGAAAAGCCAAGGGAACGTGGTATACTGGAAAGCAGATAAGGGAGTGTTTCAAGGAGAAGGAAGTAGCCACCTTGGTCAATGTTATGGATAGGAAGACTATGATGAGGACTGAGAATTGACAATCAGACTTGGCAAGGTGAAGGTCATTAGGGGTCTTAATAAGAGCAGTTTCAGAGTGGGAAATGCTTCATTGGGTGGGTTCAAGAGAATGGGGAGAGTGATGGTTGGAGATAATGCATACAGACAGCTTTTTAAAAGGAGTTTTGTGATAAAGGGAAAAGAGAAATAGGGTGATAGTTGGAGGGGGATACAGAATCAAGAGAGGTTTTTATGAAAGAAATAACAATGGTTATATGCTGATGGGTAAGGCTAGTACAAGTGTGAAAATTAAAGAAGGGAAACCTTGGGCCAGCCAAGTGGCACATTGGTTGGGAGCTGGCTTGGGATGCCAGAGGGCCCCGGTTTGGATCCCACATATGAGGGCCAGTGACACTGCCCTCCACAGCTAAGATGCTGAACAACAGCTCAACCTGGAGCTGGGCTGCCGTGAGTCGCCTGCGACGGTGTAGGCTGCAGCCCCTGCTGCAGTGGGTTGCCATGGGCTACCGTGTGTAGCCAGCAGCCGCAGTGAGCGGCCAGCAGCCGCAGTGAGTGGCCGTCCAGAAGCCGGCGACTGATCTGCCTCGCCCAGGAAGAGTGCAATGATGGTGCCAACTTGGGCCAGTGAAGCAACGTCCTCCACGACTAGACTGAAGAACGGAAGGGCAGCAGCTTGTCTGTTCCCCTTCCCCCAATTCCCCAGCGCTGTTCCCATCCCCCAATTCCCCAATAAAATCTTTCAAAAAATAAAATAAAATAAAGAAGGGAAACCTCATAAAATGAAGTTGGGAGACCAGAAGGGTGAGCTCTCATACCCTACCACTCATCAACTACCCCCAAACAGGAAGAGATCAATATACCTTGCATCTGCAACAAGGAGATGTTTTCTACCTTACTGCCCCAGAAGGAGGAAGGAAGAGTTTCTCCTTCCCCGGGGAACGGCTCAACCAATGAAAGACTGTCACAACTCAGCCAATGAAAAACCACCATCCTTCAAACTCCCACTTTCCTTCAATTGACGCTTTGTAACAGTCCTTCCCAAATCTCTCCTCTCCTCCATACAAGAATGTTTCTCTCTTTGTTCTCTGGACTTGCCTATGATTTTGCCATAGCTTGCATGTCCCTAATTGCAATTCTTTGCTGTTCTCAAATAAATTCATTTTTGCTGGTAAAACAACTATTTTTTTAGGTCAACAAAAGAAGAAATAATTCACAAAATAGAAGGAAAAACTGCTATAGCTATGACCTCACTTATTGAGAGCAAGAGAACGTGCCTCCTCTTGAGCCAGCTCCTCCTTCCAAATCTCTAATATTTTTGAAAGGTGGTTTTGCTCTCTACTTATTCACCTTCTCCCAAACCCCCACTGCTACCCCAAAGAATAGGGCAGTGAGCTACAAAGTTTCAGGACTTTAAAAATACTCTCATTTTAAACATAATTAAAACAATACATGTTTATTGTAGAAAATTTAGAAATTAAAAATAAATATAAAGAATAAAATGAAAGTCAAATATTATCCCTCCACCTAGAGAGAACCACCTTCAGTATTTAGGTGTGTATACTTTTATATACATTGTACAAAAATGGTATCTTACTAGATATGTAGTTTTATAACTTCTTTTTAATTGAATGATAAGCATGGTGGTTTTCCTGGTAATTAATATTCTTATACATAAACTTAATGACTTCCTTAAGTCATTAAAAACTTAGGACTGCAGTTCATAAACGTACTAATTATTCCTCTAATTCCTATTATAGAAAATGTAAATTGTTTCCATTTTTAACCCTTAGAAACAACAGCAGGATGAACACCATTTTTGCTTTATCTGTGCAAAGCCATGATTATTTATTTTCTGTGAATTAGATCCTATAATTGGATGAAGCATACCCTAGGTGGGTCAAAGGGTATGTAAAATTTTTAAGGCTTTTGATACATATTGCCAAGCTGTCCTCCAGAAATATTTCACCAGTTTCCCTTCCTCTCAACAAGATATGATAATTTCCCCACACCATCTCTCTTACTGTTGTCATTAGAACGTCTTTACCTTGGGTGACTTCTTGAGATTCCTTCCAACCCTTAATTTGTGTTTCCATGGTGAGAATGAGACTGCTTTCATTTGACTTTTTCTGTTTCTTAAGTGGACTGATTAACCCCTGGCAAGAGAGTTTGGGTCACCATTTTTAAGCCACCAGAAGGCCTGGACTCTTAACAGCATGTGGAGGTCAAAATGGTTTCAGGTCAAAAAGTGCTGGGCTGGGGGCCATTTTTCTCACCCTTGGGTGTTACTCATATCCCTGGGCTCAAGGCACCTTTTTGGCTTCCTTCTAGCTTTTAGTTTCTATGATCCTTTGTCTTTCTGTTTCAGGGAACATTCTTGCCCAGCTCATCCTCAGTATCTGTGGACAGGAAGGTCAATCCAAAGTCAAGTATTTGGACAGAATTCTTCTGCCTTGTTATCCTTTCCTTGCAAACACGTATTCTTAATAGAAATTTGAGTTTTATCTTTGCCTTTGTTCAGGCTGATAATGATCTTTCAATTCAACTCGAATAATATTTATTGAGCAACTCCATGGTTCGTGGTAACACACTAGGCATAATAGAAACCCACATCCATTCTTCCTGGTAAGGTCTTTTTCTTTTCTTTCTCTGTAGTAAATCCTCGTTCACCCACCCACGTTTCCTCCTTGGTCTCCTCTCTAGAGGATTCAAAACATCATGACTGTCGTCATCTTCCTGCCTCTGAGGCAGCATGATTCACTGGCTGCTTCTAAGGCTGATTATTTAACTGTGAGACCACAGTAAACAAGAACCTTGATAACATGGGTGAGAGGTTCCTTCTTTGATAGCCCCTGTTATGTAACATGCATTGTTTTGTTCATGAGCTCACATTTAAAACAATGGTTTGTTGTGAAAAAAAAAAAAGGCTTAGTAGAATGGGGTAACACCTGAATAAATGAGGCGATGTTTGGGAACTTTCTGGTTTGTACAGCATTTTCAGGGGCTCCAAAAGTTGAGTCATGTTTTCTCTTTTGCTCAGAGCTCATTTGAAACTCTTGTGCATGGGATTACAATGAGTTTAACTGGAGAGGGAAAGACATTTTGGCTTTCAAGCAGATTTTCAGCCCTTCACTGGAGAATGGGGAATAAAAGTCTGAGTCCTAATAATGAAAAACAGAGTCTGTTGCTAAATGCAGTATTAGGATACCATCGGAGGGAAAATCACCTGTGTTTTTATATGCTGTTTAGCCACACAGACACGCATATGTAAACACATGGATACATGTACAGATACATGCTCAAATAATGCCACAGTATTTTTAATAGAAACATATGGAAACATACACACACACACACACACACACACATTTATTTTTTAAATACGAATTGCATCGGCAAAGTTGCATAATCTTGTCCTAAGGAGAGGAATTTGCATGGAGCATGGAGATTTCAGAGCAAGTCTTTCCTCTGCGTATTTGAAGCCCCAGCCAGTGACTGTCAGCACTGAGCAGAGGAGCCTGTGCCAAGGGTGACAGAACAGGAAAGTCATCCCCCGTGTCAGCTGCTGGGTGTGATACCAGGGAGGTATATGCCCTCTGTGCCTTCTAGGCTCAGCTCTCTCTTCTGGGAAGTAGAATCCAGTGATAAATGTCAATACACTTATGTTGCCACATGGAAGTGAGTTGGAGCTGTCTGCCTCACAAACAGAAGTGGCAGATCTCAAGATGTGGGTGCCAGATGGCACTTAGGAGTTGGGCACGTGGGATGGCTGCCGAGGGAGGTTTTATTAGCTGACACAAGTGGCCTGGCACTGCTGGGTGCCACCTCACTTTCTCTGGGGGTTCCCTCTAGAGTGCATTATCTATTTTGCTTTTAGATTAGATACCCATTAAGCACACAGCCTCCCCTCCCTTTTTTAATGGACTTGTTGGGATGTGTTTGGAGGGGCCTTGCTAAGGGGGTGCCACCAAAATCTATAAAAAAGAGGAGAGTGGTGTGGGAGTAAAGCCTTGTCACAGAGAAACTGCCCACCAACAAAGCAAAGGAGATTTTTTTTTTTAAATGAGTTATATTTCTTTGACGGTGTAACCAGGCTTGGGTGGCAAGTGAGATGTTACCTGCATCAACTTCCAATTTGACTGAAAGCTTGTCTTTGAGCAGAGTGTTTGGCTTTCCCACAGCCAAACAAACAGCCTCGCTTTTCTTTTTCTATGGGGGGAGAGAGGGGAGAAATATCTTTACAACATTAAAACCTTATATTTGCATTTTATAGTTTTACAGTTTATTAAGCACTTTCATGTGTATTCATTTCTCTTCCAAACTGCACATCTTCAGCTCTATCTTGTTGATGCAGAAATGGACACTCTGAGAAGAATGACCCCGCTTCTAGTCACACAGCTAGTGAGCACCCCACCCCTGAGGTCTAGCCTGGACCTGACCCTTCCCCAGCAACTACTACCCATTGATGCCTACTGCCTTAGTCTGCTCAGGCTGCTATAACAAAATGCCACAGGCTGGGTGGCATATAAACAACAGAAATTTATTTCTTACAGTTCTGGAGGCTGGAAGTTTGAGATCAGGGTCAGCTGAGGGCCCTGTTCAGGGTTGTAGACTTCTCGTTGTAACCCCACGTGGTAGAAAGGGCCAGAGAGCTCTGTACAGTCTCTTTTATAAGGGCACTATAAAATCTCATTTATGAAAGCTCCACTCTCAAGACCTAATCACCTCCTAAAGGTCCACCTCCTAATACCATCACATTGAGGGTTAGGATTTCAACATATAAATTTGGGAGGATGCAAATATTTAGACCACAGCATCTACTATGTGCCATGTGCTTTACACATATTATTTTCACCCTTTTAGCAAGTCTGTAGTGTAGGCAATATTGTTGTCATATACAGATGACAAACTCGAGGCTCAGTGGGGCCGAATTTGTTGCTCAGTGTCAGATAGTTGCTATGCGGCTGGCTAAGCTAGGATTTGAACCTGTGTCTGCCTTGACTCCCAAAACTATTCCTTTCCACTCTAATAATTATCATAGCTAACAATTAATGAGCACTTACTATTTTCCAGGTCTGTTCTAAATATTTTATCTATATTAACTCAATTGCTTTTTGTAACAAGAATACAAGGCAGATATTGCTAACATCTCCAGTTTACAGATGGAGAAACTGAGGCATAGAAAAGTTACTAGACTACCCAGCTGGAGATGGGTGGGACTAGGGTTTGAATTCAAGCAATTTAACTCGAGGACTCACATTTTTAAATCACCACTATGTACTACTCTAGCATGATGCCAGCTTGCATTCTTCAGGGCAGTAGGTGTGGTTTAAAAAGGCTTTTAGGTAAATCCATTTTTTAAATGATTTTTAGAGCCATGCCATCCCACACTCTTCTAGAGTCAATACCAACTCCAGTATTAGTTCCAGAACTACCTCAACCTTCCAGGGTCTATTTTGAATCAGAAATGACTCGGATCCTGCTACTGACTAGCAGCCTCAGCAACTCCTTGGGAGCATCTTAGAAATGCAGCATGAGACCTACTGACCCTGAGTCTGTCCCTTTGGCCAGATCACCAGGGGACTTGGGTGCACATTAGAGTTTTAGAAGCGCTGGTCTAAGAGGGAACTAGAGCCTTGAAGAGCATAGTTGTGGATCTCAACCACAGGTTAGGATCCCCAGGAAGCTTTACTGATGCCTGGATCCCACCCCCAGAGATTCTGATCTACTTGCGGCCTGGACACTGGGGACTCTAAATGTTCTCCAGCTGATTCTAAGGTGTGGCCAAGCTGAGAGTCACTGCTCGGGGATGCCTCGCAGTCTTCAGCAATTCCTCAGGGTTCACACACATTCTCACACTCAGACATCTAAATCTGCCTGGTTTAGGGGTTAGAGAAATCCTCATGAAGCTGTTCACCCCGTGGCTTACGGTAGTTATTTTCATCAGCAGAGCAATAATTGTAGTAGAACTAGCATTGTTTAGACAGGGCTGGCCTGGACATCTCTTCCTGATCCCACCCTAATGGTTTTTCCTTCTCATTTGTAGTCACACATAAAATAAGCCTGCACTTACCCTGAAAGAAGAGGAGGCTTCAGATGTGATGCTAATTACCCTGACTCTCCATGTTGGGAAGGGCTACCATCCAGTTGCGAGGCTCAAGTGTTATTTCAACTGCCCAGAGAGGCAAGCCCTGTGTGGCAAAGGGTTTGACAGTGAAGAAGACCTGAGGTTTGAAGTAGACAGCCATTATGTCCTTGAGACAACTACATCCAATCCTTTGCAAGAACATCTGATCGCCAGTGAGCCTGTCCTTGCAATAGAGCCATGGGTTGTAATCAAAATGTAGAAATTAGCTATTTAAAACAGGGAATTTGTTTATAGTCTTATTTTCACACAAGAAAGTAACTTCTGAGAGGGCATGGGTTTTGTTACACTCTGTGGCATCCTCAGTGCCCAGTACTCAACACACAGTAGGTGTTTTGTAAGCATAAGCATAATGAAGAACTGGAGGAGGTGCCCATCATCCATACCACTTACTGAATGCCCTCTGGCATCCAGACATCTTATAAACATTATCTCGTTTAGTCCGATGAGAATCTTAAGAAATACATTATTGTTTGTTTGTTTGCTTTTAATTGTTTAGTGAAGTTAAATAATTCATCCATTGGTTGGTACTTTCTAGTGGGTGGCAAAACCTGGAGTCATTCATCCAACACATATTGATTGAGTGCCAGACACTACCCTAGATATTTGGGCTACATCAGTGAATAAAACAGAAAAGATCCTTTACCTTTGTAAATTCGAGGGAGCATACAATAAATAACATAATAAGTAAATTATATAATGTGTTAGAAGGTTTTAAGTGCTATGGCAAAAATAAATAAATCAAGGTCAAGGTAGGGAATTAAGAGTGTCAGGGAGGGGTAGGGTGGTGGTGGGTGGTAATGAATGTGTCACCTTGGCTAGGCTACAGGACCTTGTTATTTAATCAATCACCAATTTAGATATTGCTTGGAAGGTGTTTTGTAGATGTGGTTAACATCTAAAATAAATTGATTTTAAGTAAAGATGATTACCTTGATAATATGGGTGGGCCTCACCCAAACAGTTGAAGGCCTTAAGAGCAAAAACTGAAGTTTCTAGAGAAGAAGAAATTCTGCCTCGAGACTATAGCCATAACTCCTGCCTGAGTTTCCAGCCAACTTGCCTGCCCTACAAATTTTGGACTCAAGACATGCTAGCAACATCAACTCCTGCTTGGGTTTCCGGTCTACTGGTCTGCCAGTCCAGTAGGAATTGGATGTGCTGGCTCCCCAAATTCCTTAAAATAAAACTCTGGAGACCCTGACTGATACAGATTTTGGTACTGAAAGTAAGATGCTACTATAAATGCCTAAAAATATAAAAATAGCCTTGGAATTGGATAATGGTAAAGGTTAGAAGAATTTTAAGGTATATGATAGAAATTGCTTTGAAGAGATTGTTGGTAGAAACATAGTCAATATGATGATTTTGGAGAAGACTCGGAAAGAAGTGCAGAAAAGTTTAGAGAAAACGTCTATTGTTTCAGAGAATACATATATTATTGTGAACATTCACATATACAGATGTGACTGATAAAGGTGCTTTTGGTGAGGACTCAGGTGGAAATGAGGAGCATGTGATTGGACATTGGAGGAAAAGTGTTCCTTGTTACCAAGTGGCAGAAAATTTGGCTCAATTCTGGAAGCCCCAGGGGATTTAGGGCCAGGATATTATTTTCATGTAAAATAGAATTGCCTGTGAGCCTGGGTCTGTGGGTTCTGTATAACTGATGCTTTTGTCCCCATAATTAATAATTCATGAACAAAGTGGAAAGGAGAAGTGGAGTAGGGTAGTGGTTAAACACTGTGACATTTAATTTTATGTGCCCACTTGACTGGGCCACAGGGTGCCCAAATATTTGGTCAAACATTATTCTGTGAGGGTGTTTTTCGATGAGACTAACATTTAAACCAATAGACTAAGTAAAGCAGGTTGCCCTCCCTAATGTGGATGGGTCTCATCCAACCACTTGAAGGCCTAAATAGTACCAAATGGCTGGCTCTCCCTTGAGTAAGAGAATTCTTCCTGCCTGACTGCGTTTGAGCTGGGACACCAGCTTTTTTCTTGTCTTTGGACTCCAACTGAAACACCAGTTCTTCCTGGGTTTCAAGCCTGCTGGCCTTTGGGAAGAATTCTGCCATTGGCTGCCCCAGTTCCCAGGCCTTCTGATCAGACTAGAACTAAACCATCGGCGCCCCTGGGTTTGCAGTGTATTGACTCACCCAGAAGACTTTGGAAATTGCTTGCCTCTATAATTGCATGAACCATTTTCTTATAATACATTTCTTCACACACACACACACATACACACACACCCTACCTATTGATTCTGTTTCTCTGAAGAACTCTGACTAATACAAGCATGTTTACTTTGTGGTTAAACTTGAGTTCAAACCTCAACTTCACCACTTACTTAATCCAAGAGCCTTAGGCTAGGTATTAACCTCCCCAAACTTCAGTTTCCACAACGGAAACATGAAGGCATTGACAGAATCTCAATGATAAGAATACGAAGTGAGTACAAAAAGTGTTTTACAACTTGTAAAACAATACACCTGGCCTAAAGCAAGTTCTGAATAAATATTTAACATTTTCATTAGGGTTAATAAGGTATTTCAGAAATGGTTTTGGAGATATAAGTTTCAATACTGGGTCTTTCATTAAGCAAGGTATATTGTTTGTCTGGGCCTGTTTCCTCATCTATAAGATGGCGATAAGCTACAGCTGATCTACTCAAAGTGTGGGCCACAGCCTGCTGCCCATCTGTGAGCTATTACTGGCTAATGATGATGAATCCAGAGAAACAGGTAGCATGTATCTAGAAACTTTCATAGCAGTTTGATAGGGTAATTTCATGCCTTTTGAATCTAATAATAAAAGTTTGGGTTTGTATTTTGTATGTCTCTTTTTTTCATTATTCTGATAACCTACATTTATTACATTTTCAAAAGTATCAGTCCACAACAGATTAGGGGGAGAAAAACCAGTACCTGTTCTTTCAGCACTGCTAGTTTGAGAACTCTCTAAGATCAGTGCTTCTCCAATTTTAATGTAAAAAGGGAGCTTGAGAACCCTGTTGAAATGTGCTGATTCTGATCCAGCATGTCTGGGGTGGGGGCGGAGGTTCTGCATTTCTGACATGCTCCTCAGTGAAATTGATGTTGCTGGTCCATAGGTCACTTTGAGTGGCAAGTCCCTAGATGGCTTCTATTACCACAGATTAATTAATGTCTTACCTTTTTACAAAATGGAATTACGGGAGTCTGAGAAAATTAAGGTGACTTGTGAGGTCTTCTAAACTTATCATTCATTTGGGACTTTTACATACTTTGTTCAATTTTTTAAAGACCTTTAATATGGCAGTTCAGGGATTGTCACCATGTCATTTTCCACTTTTATCTAGAAACTTCAAGGCTAGACAACTCTACCTAAGTCTTTGGCATTGGGATTATAGGAATGCATTTTTATGTAGTTTGACTCGGGCCAATGATTTATTTATTTATTTATTTTTAGAGAGACAAATTATCCAGAGCAGATGAGCCATCATTCCAGTCAAGGCATCTGTTCTTTGGAAGGCAGGGGTCTCATTTAGCTATCAAAGGGACCTTGTACTAGACTCTCAAGATGGATAGCAGACTTGACCTTAGAGGAGAATATAAGACCCAGAGGAAAGTGTAGATGAAAGGTGACTAATGAAATGCCTTAAAGTGCACACGGTCTGACAATTAAGTTCACAAACTCATCTTAGACAAAGTGCTACATACCTCACTGTTGAATATCACTGTGGCCACCTTCGAAGTACTGTCCTTGGGAAGCTATGCCTAGTCCATCCTTCAAAGCAATTTTGGGACTCTTTTTCTGGAATAGCCATCAGAGCTGTCGTCGTATTACCCTTGATGTCCTGAATGTCATCAAAATGTCTTCCTTTCAATATGTCCTTTATCTTCGGGTAAAGAAAGAAGTCATTGGGGGCCAGATCAGGTGAGTAGGGAGGGTGTTCCAATACAGTTATTTGTTTACTGGCTAAAAACTCCCTCACAGACAGTGCCATATGAGCTGGTGCATTGTCATGATACACGAGCCATGAATTGTTAGCGAAAAGTTCAGGTCATCTAACTTTTTCACACAGCCTTTTTAGCACTTCCAAATAGTAAACTTGGTTAATCGTTTGTCCAGTTGGTAAAAATTCATGATGAATAACCCCTCTGATTTCAAAAAAGGTTAGCAACATTGTTGCAACCAATTCCCAAAGTTAATTGTCCGACCTTGTAAATGTGTGAGGTCAGGAGTGGAGGGGTGTTATCACTCTTCTCTGTAAACTCTAATAACAGAATTTGCAGAACAAAAACATAAGCTTCATAACATGAAAGACTGGAGGTGTGGCTGGTGCTATTAGATCTTGAGCAACGGAAGAGAGTTGCCTGACAAGAGCTATATCCAACAGCACCTGGCCCACTGCCAGAATCAGAGCAGGCTAGGTGAGGGTGAGAAAGAGAATAAATACCCCAGCCTTTCCTCCACCTGCTAGTCTCCATACTTTGGCTTCTATTGGCCAAACTAACTGGCAGCCAAGTGGAAAGTGATCCTGTTTTGCCATCTGTGGACATCAACCTCCTGAGGCACAGAACAAGACAGATAATGGTGGAGAATAGATTCAGAGAGGCTCATGGAGAATAAGCAGCACAGACCTGACATTCTATAACCTGACAGCCCCTTGAACTCAGGCTTCTTATAAAATTTCATACACACATATACAGTGCCACCACTGCTGGATTTGCAGACCACACTGACTTGGGACCATGTAATACAGGACATACTGTGAAACAGAGGAGTTGTGAGAGTTGAGTTGGTTCAGTACAAGATACCTTTCTGGAGGGAGTGGCTCAGGTGAATGTGGAAGGAGACGAGAGACATGAGTTGGGGGAAAGAGAGAGAAAAACAGCTTGAGGCAGAGATAACAGTATGAGTAGCTTTGTAGGTGTGAAGAGGGATGCTTGGAAATGAATGTCAAAGAAGCCAGTTGATAGAGGGCATCAGGTCCTAACTTGAATGGCATAGAGGGAGCAATGGCTCTTGAAAATGGGGGGGGGGTGACATTATGGAGAGGAAATACTACTACTACTAGCTATGCATTGGGTAAATTAAGGATAAAATCAGAACTTCGGTAATTTTTTACATACATCATGTCATTTATGCCTTACAGCAATCTGATGGGGGTGGTAATATCATCATCATTATTATTTCGTAGAAGGAAAAACTCAGGACCAGAGAGAAATTGCTTTGCCAAATGTGGTAGACTGTTATTGTTTAAAAATATTTTCTGTCACTCCCATAGGGCTTCTCCTTATCACCTCCTCCTTACCAGACAACTTTCTGGTTGTATTTGTCCTATTGACATCAAGTTTGGTTATGGGACTTACTTTGGCTAAAGAAATGTGAGTGAATGTGACATTTGCCACTTCCAAGCAGAACCTTTAAGATCCATTGCCCTTTTCCCTCTCAACAGAGGCTACCCTGTCAGCCTGGGTCATGGTGTCAAGAGGACCTGAACAGATCTATAGCAAATAACCCAGAATAGACATGTAATGGGAGCAATCAATATTTGCTCTGATATGTAAGCCATCGATGTGGGGTTATTGGTGAATGTGACATACTCTAGCCTACCCTGGCTGATTAACCATGGATACCAGTTTCTTCCTGGGTGAAGTATTCAGAATATTCATTTTCAGTTTTCAGTGAACTTGACCTCTCTGTCATATTTAATACTTTGCCAGTCCCTCCTTCATAAGATATTTTCCTTTGCAGCTTCTCCTGGTTTCCCTCCTATTCTGTGTATTCTGTGCTTTTACGTCTTGGATCCCCTTGGAGATGCCTCTGCCTCTGCTCCCTCCTTTAATGTGGATGTCCAACAAAGATCTGGCTTTGGATCAACTTATCCAACACATATCCCCTGGGCAATGACAGTCACACTCCTGGCTTCATCAATAAATGGGTGAGTCCTGTAGGGATTGGAGTGAGAAATGGGAGACCTTTAACTTATAGATTTCATAGCAGAGCCATAGGGGAATATCAGATCATATCTGAGGGAAAGAGTGAGGGGAAGCCTGAAGGCACTTTAATGGGTCATCAAAGTAGCTCAAGGTGAGCAGAGATGAGATGTGGACCCAAGTGCGGACAGAGAATTGAGAAGGATGAGAGTGGGAGTGAGCTTGCCCTTTATAGATCTCCTTAGTATGTCAGAAGCTGGCCCTTCTAAATCCTGGAGAACTTCTGGGGTGTTGGTAATGTCGGGAGGTGGGAAATGTGAAGAAGGAAGTAGTAAGAAGGAACTGTAATTAATTGTTTTGAAAAAAATGTGTTTGGGCTGGAGGAGTTGAATTCTGCAGTGGCTGGGCAGATGGTCTGCAGGTGAGGGCAGCACAGGTGTCCCTACTGTGAAAATTTGGCATCTCTACTTGCCTGTATTCTGCAGGTAATGGGGTGGTGGTACACAGGTGGCTGCAGACATGGAAGGCTTTCATTGTTTGTGTATGTCCCAACTGGTCTTGGTTCTCCTCCTCAACCCCAACCCATTTTTCCTTCTGTATTCTGGCTCTCAAAGCATATTTGGAAATGTGGGGAGTCACTTTTTGGATGTCACAATGACTAAGAAATGCTACTGGAATTTAGTGGATCAGAGCCAAACATGTCAAACATTTTAAAATGTACAAGAGAGTCCCCCACACAAAGAATTGTCCTGTTCAAAATACCACGAGCACCTCTATTAAGAAACTATATGAATGTCATCACTGGATACCCAGATGCCCAGGAGAGAAACCTGGAAGTCGTCCAAGGTCCCTTCCTCTCTCTTTCCCTCCCCTCACCCAGCTAAGCTGTCACTGAGTCCTATTAATTATACCTCCTAAATATTTCCCAAATCAATGTCTTTCTTTTTGTTCCCACTGCCCTATTTTGGCCTCCAAGACTTCCTCTTGTCTCTAAACTAGGCTGAAAGCTCTAGCTGGCAGAAACACTGCCTGCCAAATGTGTGCCAGGCACAAAGAAGATACCTCTCAATATTTACTGAGTGAATGAGTTCTAACTCCCTTTACTGTTTTCTCTTCCTTAGTCAGAGTGAGTATTTTAAAATGCATGTCTGATTGGGCTACTCCTGTTTTCAAAATCTTCATTGGTTCTCCACCATCTTCAAGGTAAAATCAAACACCTTATTATACAATGCAGGCTCTTTGCCTCACCTTCCAGCCTCATTTCCTACCATTCTTCCATAAGAACCTTTGCTCCAGCTTTTTCAAAGTGTCCTGGATCCCTCTGAGCTTTTTGGACTTTGTATAGTCTGTTCCCTGTGCCAGAAGTACTCTTCTTCTCCTTCTCTGAGTGGTTAATTCATAATTCTGGACCTAACGAAAATGTGGTTTCCTCCCCAGCTGCCCCTCCTACCAACCGCTGAACTTGGACCTTTACCCTATCTCCACGGCCTCCTATCACACACTTCTATCACACTGTACAGATATTGCTATTCCCATGCCCTTTATGCTTGCTAGTGAGTGGGATCCTTGAGGCTCACAGGCAGGCACTGTGGTTTTCCTTGCTCCATATACTGTGTCTGGCACAGTCCTGACCCATAGCCACCCAATCAGTGATTCTTGCACGTGTGAAGACACCATCCAGAGCCACATTGTCAATAAATGGCCAAGCTGATCTCCATCAGACCATAAGCTTCCAGTGCACTCCACTGTTTCTCGTGGACCACAGAAGCTAGCAAGTCAGTTATTAGATTGATGCATTAATTCTGAAATAATCAAACATTAGTGAAACTAGAAAACTGTGAGTGGAGTTCAGTCAACTTTCAAAAATATGTATTGGACACTATGTCTAGAAACAGAGATAAGAAATGTTTTGATGGAGGGCAGAAGAGATTTAAGGGATAGACGTGTGGGTTGTGGCAGACGAAAGCACATCAGTTGGGGAATCTCAGAGTCACATGGGCACTATCTTAAGACCAGGTGCTGGAGAGAAGGTGGCCTGACCCCAGGAATTTAGTAAGTTGAGTAAAGTCAGGGTGAGTATTGGCCACCACCAGAAATAGCCCCAGAGACTCCTGCACAGCCTGCTTACCGTTCTCCTTCTCCTGTCACTCTATGGGTAATGGTGATGAACTACCAAAGAAAAGGTGTAGCCAAGTTTCTTCTCACCTGGGCCATCAGTCAGAAAAAAAAAAGAGCCGGAGTTCTAGGAGGCAATTTTGTATTGGAATTTGTTGATTATCAACAGTGCCACCTGGCACATCTTTAGCCACTGGTTTCTGTTAAAAGTGGGAAAGGAAGCTAAATAAATAGCAGGTTGTCACTTCAAACACCTGGATGGAAGGGGCGGGCAGGGTAAGTCAGCAAGCTAAGGACCCAGAGATCATCAACAATCCAAGACCTGGAGTCTTGATAGTGTCTGAGTAGTGGAAACTGCATCGTCCTGTTCACGGGCCCACCGGGATTCCTTCAAGGGCAAACAGGCAGGAAGCAGGAACACAGGAGCCAAGATGCAGAGGCTATTCTGATTTGCAAACATCAGAGGGCCTTCCTGCCTTCTGCTCTGGATCACCACAAGTGACCTTAGTGGCTTAAAAAACCACCTCAGGATTTTGACAGGTGCTGGGAAATAGCAGGATGATGACGAACCTGTGGGAGCGCGAAGCCCAGTCCTGGTTATGAACTAGACTTAGGCCAAGGGACGGATGATTTACAGGCTGTAAACAATGCTGGCTAACAGAACCTTGTGGAAATGTGCAAATCAAGGGTTAATGAAAGCCAGACAGATCAGCAAAATGTCACATCTCTATTTTAACACTCATTTTGATTTCCTCACTCGAGTTTTACTAGGACAATGGTACACACCATAAAATGAATTTCAGTGGAGAAAATAAACTTCATATGTTGCTTTTGGAAAGTTTGTGTTTATATGATCTTTTTTTTTCTTTTCTAAAAATTTAATGATCTCTGATCAGTTTGGTTACTCAAGTCTAGACATATAAAATGATATTTCAATTTTTTTTGTGCAAGACAAACTTAAGGGAAACAACCTTCTTTACTAAATTTTTAAGTTAACATAGAACACATTTTTAAATTAATTTATGGCTTACCATTTGCTCTGGAAGTTCCGGAGATTGGAACTCACATGTGATGCCTGTATTGACGTAGCCTTGCATTTGGAGTCCACTCTTACAGGCTTTCTATCTGTGCATTCCTCTTACCATGGGTTAAACGCCTCTGAGAGTCAAAACTAAGTCTTGAGCAAATCATTGTAAAGCCTTTGCTGGAACCAGAGAAAGATAAAATTTTTAATAGAAAATTACAAGAGGGAGGATATTTACTAGTTTCATGAGCAGTGAGTTAAATCTTTAAAAGTCAGGAAAAATATGAGGGCCTAGAACTGTTTGATGACAGAGTTTCATTGTATTGTCAGTAGTAAACAAATAGAGGCTTAAGTATTCTTAAGCGGAAGCTCGATTAAAAAGACAAACCTTGGAACAGGCTTTGTGGAAGGCCAAGAGACTTAGATTCTGCCAGTCCAGGAAGGAAGGGATTCCAAAGATAAAGGGCATCCATCGAAAACATCTTGTTTCCAATGCTGGGAGCTTTCCACCAGGAAATAAACAGGAATGTGCTGCTTCACTGAGAGAGAGAGAGAGAGAATGTCTCTAAGATAGTCATTAGCACAAGTGCCTAGAGTCTAGCTGTCTGGGTTTCCAGCACCTCCAGGGAAAGGCTATGTCCCTCCAATGCTAAATACAGTCAAGGGTTGAGAGCATAACATTTCCATTGCACTCCTCTCTCTCCACTTTTATTTAAAACTAAACTTGTTATATTCTTTGCTCTAGACTCTGACATAGACAACTGTTCCTAATGGTTAGGCAAAAAAAAAAAATTCATTGCTAAGGAAATGCACATTCTTAGGTTAAGAGCCATAAGCTATGAAGTTGTCTGATTTTTTGGCACAATGATTCTGTCTGAGCAGGCTTGATGATGTGGTCTGAGGAATGCCTGATGATAAGCATGACTTAGTCCTTGGTTACTGCATGTGACCTTCACATGTATGTATTAGAGAGGGAGACAGACTTAACTCATGTGTCTGGACATGCCTTGAAAGCAAACACATGTAGCACCCAGGAAGTGAATGTTGGGATACTTGAATGCTTGAAACTGTTTATTCAGGAGTCATGTAACACAGCAGCAGCGGTGGTGGTGAAAATCCTTCATTCAAGAGCCAGGAACAAGGGAATTTTGTTTGAGACAAGGTATATCAGGAATGGAGCTAGAAGTCTCTCCTATGTAGTCTACTGGATACAGGTACCTACTCTTGAGTTCACTCCCCTGGGTTTGAATCTTATATATTAGTTGTGTGGATGTGGCAAATTACTGAGCCTTTTTTGTTTTGGCTCTTATTAACTGTAAAATGGAAAGATATGACAGTGCCTTCCTTCCTTAAATAATACATTTAAGTGGGCATCTCTCACATCCAGGGTGAAGGTCACCTGCAGATAGCCTGAGCTTCACCATGAACACCTAACATTACACATTCCTCACACTGCATCATCACACCTGTTCATATTGTAATTATTTTGCCACTTTCTGGTTGTGCGATCTCAGGCAAGTTACTTGACCTTCCTGTGCCTAGATTTGTTCTTCTGTGTAAATTTTATAGGATTATTATGAGGATTAAATGAGTTAATATTTGTGAAGTGCTTAGAATATGGCACATAGTAAGCACTGTGTGAATACTTATTAAGTAAACAAGACTGTGCCTAGAATATCTAAGAGTTTTATACATGTTAGCTATGATCGTAAACATGGTCATCATCCAGGAGAACTTGATTCTGTTCTGAGCTCTTGATTAGAATGAGAATTTGTGAAGTTGGCCAGGGAATAATGGTAAGAGAAAGCGCCTGTGTGTGTATGCTGGAGATGGAGGTTTGGAGAATGCTTTGAAGTTTATCCATTATTATGCATATAATCCCCTTCTCAGTGTGATAGAAGAATAAAATGTAGGCCCAAGGCAATATTAATTAATATTACTTATACCCTTGTCTTCATCATGATTAAAAATTAATTTTTCTAGCACCATTGTAAAGAATTGAGGACTCACAATGTAGAATGACTGGACCTTTCTTTGAATATGATGGCAGCATTTCTGTATTGTTTCATCTGCTTTGATCCTTAAAATGTTTTCCTTTTTATTTGGTTTTAATGGAGCACCTACTGCTAATTGGGAAGCATTTAATGTGAAGTTGCCTTGGACAGAATTGAGTTACTGAAGCATGTCTTTTGAAATACAAAGTTGTTTTTTTAAATGGTGAAGAAACCATTGGCCTATACCAAAGGTAGAATGGCAGTAGAAATGGCATCTTTTTTCTTTGACTTCACTCCAAGATCTGTGAGCCAGAGAAATGAACCCAGAAGGAGAGGGAGAGGTGGTGGTAGGACTCTTCCCCTATGTGTAGGTAGCCTAAGCCTTTCTTTCCTGGTTTCCATTATTGAGTTTGGACCTTCCATTTTATAATGCTCAAGAAGTATCACCAAATTCAATTTCCCCACCCCTATGACCAAACAGGTCTGTCTATTGGGTTTCTAGGTAGCCTTCACCATCTAGAGCACTATTTCCAGGAGGGTTCTGAAGCCTTATCTGCGCTCTATTGGGCAGTGTGCTGTGATCTATTAGCAATGTCTTTCACAGGTGGGCATGATGATGTCAGAGGTATGGTTTGCACATGTTACTTTGACTTTCTTGCACCAATTCCTCTGTTTAATTGAGAAACAGGATTGCAGAGAGGTTCCAACTGTCAGGTGTTGGGGTATATGTCCCAAACCCTCTAAGCCTCAATCCTCTTCTTTAAAATTGAGAAAATAGAGTGATAGAAAGATGGCAGTGTGAGGGGGTCCCCTTGATCTCTCCCCTTGAAGATGCAAGTTGAACAGCTATAATTCAACAAAGGATTCCCCACACAACACACAAACATGTCTGAGAGGTCCACACATCGAAACATCTGAAGGTGGGCGAATCAGGGCAAACGGGAAGAGGTGAGGAAGAAGAGCAGAGTTGGGTGTTGCAGACACAGCCCAGAGCTCACTGTGGGTCTCAGGATAGGAGAGGATTCAGGCTACAGGTGCACTCTCTGTGGCCCTGAGCATTCCTGAGTGATCAGCATATAATATAGCTGAACCAAGCAATCGGGGCAGAGACCAAATACAGACGTGTGACAGCTGTGTTCTAGCAGCCTCCATTGCCAGTCTGAAAACAAAGCCACAGAGCCATGCCACCTCTTCCCACCCTTCCAGAGCTAGCAGTGAGCTCCAGAAGAAATTGAAGCAGGAGTGTTGAGTTACAAAGCAGAATATCTATAGCCCTGAGAACTGGAAAGACAGTTCCTGAGAGGCAGATGCACACTGTGGCTAATCCCAGTGACAAGGGTGGAGATACAGAGGTGAGGCAGCTGAGGTCTGGCAGTCACTATTACTGGGAGGAGAACAAAGCCACAAACATACCATCAGCCTCTCCCATCCTACCCCAAACCTTCGTGGCTGATCCCAGTGGGGGCACCTGGGACAGCTCAGGCAGTGAAGCACTGCATCTGGCCACTGGGGCAGCACCAGGATTTCAGGAGCTCAGAACCCCACTGCCCACCCCATTCTGCCAGAGGGGTGGTGCCCTGAGACCAAGGCCATCTGGTCACAGAGGAGACACCCACCTCCCCAGGGATTACAAGGCATTTTTTTAGCACACAGCAGAGATTCGAGAAGCTACAGCAGTGCAAGAGAAAATAAAACACTTGCACCCTTGTGCCACCTATGAAAAACAAAAGAAAGATTTCTTCTTATTAACCTGTTGCAGAGTTCACTCCCATAAATGCCTAGGCAGAAAAATAATCCATTAAATATTAGGGAGAACTGAGATAATAAGGCGGCTCAGAAAGGAAATGAAAAATCCAGAAAATAAACTTAAAGACATAGAAATATGGATTTAAATGAAAGAGACTTCCAGATAGCCATTCTGAAAAAAATCAATGAGATACAAGAAAACTCAGATAGGCAGTATAGAGAACTCAGAAATAAAATCAGTGAACAAAATAAATATTTTACCAAAGAGACTGAAATTTTTAAAAAGAATCAAATAGATATTCTGGAACTGAAGAACCAATAAAAGAGATGAAGAATGAAATAGCAAGCTTAGGAAAGAGAGCTGACTAGATGAAGGAAAGAATTAGTAATATTGAAGATAGAAATCTGGACATGACACAGATGAAAAAAGAGAGAGACTTAAGAGTTAAAACAAAATAATAAAGAACTCCACAAGAACTATTTCTAACTCTGTCAGAAAGAGCAATATAAGTATAATGGGTATACCAGAAAGAGAAGAGAGGGAAAGAGGGAACAGAGAGCCTATTCAAACAAATACTTGAAAACTTCTCAAATCTATGGAAAAAAACTGGATCCTCAATCCCAAGAAGCAAACAGAACACCTAATTATCTCAATCCAAAAAGACATTCTCTAAGGTACATTATATTAAAATCTCAAAAATTAATGACAGAGAAAGAATTCTCAAGGCAGCCAAGAAAAAGAAGATGGCAACATGTAAAGCAGATCCCATTATATTATCATTGTATTTTTTTCAGCAGAAACTCTACAAGCTAGGAGGAAGTGGAATAAAATATTCAAACTATTGGAAGATAAATATCCAGCAAAGATATGAAAGAGTAATAAAGACCTTTCCAGACATACAGAAGCTGAGGGAATTTTCCACCACAAGGCCTACATTACAGGAAATACTGAAGGAGGTTATTCTACCTGAAACAAAAAAAAACCAAAAGAATACAAAACTATGAGTAAGATGATTAACAGATAGACAGAAGCAGGAAATTGCAACCCTTATTCAGAATAGGGCACTATACATTTAAATATAACATTAAGGTTAAAGGAGATAAAAACATTAAAAAAAAAGAGAAGAAGACAATAATAGCTACTGCAACTCAGAAATGAACTCACAGCATAAATGGAGATAATTTGTGACAATAAAAACATAAAAGGGAGGGGAGTAAATATCTAAATTTGCAAATGGGAATGGAGATAAGATGCATGCACAAGAAAAAGGACTACTGTGTATAAGAAACTTTCTTTTACATAAATTTGATGGTATCCACACACATAAAAATCCAGAACTGAAACATGTAACATAAAAAAAAGAGGAAACAGAGGTGGAAAATCATAAAATACTATCAAACTAAAATAACACAAGGGCAAAGAAACAATGGAGACACCAAGCTACCAGAAAACAGATAAAATGGCTATAGGAAATCCTCATATATCAATAATCACCCTAAATGCAAATAGACTGAATTCACCAATAAAAAGGCACAGAGTGGGAGACTGGATCAAAAAACAAAACCCAACCATATGCTGCCTTCAAAAGACATGTCTCAGCTGCAAGGACAAATATAGACTGAAAGTGAGAGGGTAGAAAACAATACTCCAAGCAAATGGCATCCAGAGAAAAGCTGGTGTAGTCATACTTATATCTGACACAATAGACTTCAAAATAAAAAAGGTAACAAGAGACAAAGATGGATATTTTATAATGATAAAAGGAAAAATACATCAAGAAGACACAACACTTATCAATATATACGCTCCCAATCAGGGAGCACCAAGATGTGTGTGTGTGTGTATATATATATATATATATATATATATATATATATATATATATATATATATATGGCAACTACTAACAGAACTAAAAGGAGAAACTGACAAAAACACAATTATAGTAGGAACCTAAACACATCATTGACAGCTATGGATAGAGCATCCAAACAGAAAATCAAAAAGGAAATATTAGCCTTAAATGACACGTTAGATCAGATGGACATAATTGACATTTACAGAGCATTTCATCCCAGAACACAAGATTATACATTTTTCTCTAGTGGACGTGGAACAGTCTCAAGGATAGATCATACTTGCAACACAAAACTAGCCTCAACAAGTTTAATAAGACTGAAATCATACCAAACATATTCTTTGACCACGATGCTTTGAAATTGGAGATCAGTTGCAAAAAGGAAGCATGAAAACCATAAGTACATTGAGATTAAACAACATGCTAGTAATAAATAACTGGGTCAAAGAGCAAATAAAAGGAGAGATCAAAATATACTAGAAATAAATGAGAATGAAAATACATGATATCAAAACTTTTGGAATACAGAAAAAGTGGTATTAAGGGGAAAACTTATATCATTACAAGCTTATCTCAAGAAACAAGAGCAATCACAATTAAACAACCTAACATTACATTTTAAAGAACTAGAAAAAGAAGAACAAATGAAACCCAAAGTGAGCAGAGGGAAAGAAATAATAAAAATTACAGCAGAACTGTATAAAATAGAGAACAAAAAGACTATAGAAAAAATAATGCAACAAAGAGCTGGTTGTTTGAAACAATTAATAAAATTGATCAACCCCTGGCTAGACTCACTAAAGAAAAGAAGAAAAGACACAGATAAAATTAGAAATGAAAGATAAGTTACAACAGATACCACAGAGATACAAAAGATCATACAAGAATACTATGAAAAACTATATGCTACCACATTCAATAGTTAGAAGAAATGGAGAGTTCTTAGAAATATATAACCTTCCTAGACTGAATCATGAAAAACTGGAAAATCTAAACAGACATATCAACAGTAAGGAAATTAAAACAACCATCCAAAACCTCACAAAAGCAAAAGTCCAGGACCAGCTGGCTTCACTAGTGTATTCTACCAAACATTCAAAGATGATTTAATACGTGTCTTTGTTAAACTCTTCCAAAAAAATTGAAGAAGGGCAATACTTTCTAACTTATTTTATGAGGCCAACATTACCCTGTTACCAAAACCTGGTAAGGATAACACACACAAAAAAACTACAGACCAATATATATGATGACTATAGATGCAAAAAATCCTAAAGAAAATACTAGCAAATCGAATACAACATTACATTAAAAAGATTATGTATCACGAACAAGTGGGGTTCATTTAAGGGGTGCAAGAATGGTTCAACACATGCAATTTAATCAATGTGATACACCACATAAACCAAATAAAAGATAAAAATCATATAATCATATGAATACATGCAGAAAAAGCATTTGATAAGATACAACATCCATTTATGATTAAAACACTTAATAAAATGAGTATAGAAAGAAAATGCCTCAACACAATAAAGGCCATAGTCAACAAAATCTCAGCTAATATCATACTTAATGGTGAAAAACTGAAAGCTTTTCCTCTAAGATCAGGAACAAGACAAGGATGCCCCCTCTTACAACTGTTATTCAATATAGTATTGGAAGTTCTAGCCAGAGCAATCAGACAAAAGAAAGAAATAAAAGGCATCCAAATTGGGAATGAAGAAGTTAAATTGTCACTTTTTGCAGATGGCATTTATCTTTATATTGAAAACCCAAAGACTGCTAAAAATGATTAGAAACAGTAAAAAAATACAATACAGTTGCAGGATACAAAATCAATGTACAAAAATCCATTGCATTCCTATATACTAAAAACAAAATTTCAGAAAAATAAATGAAAACAATTCCTTTTTCAATTGCAATAAAAAAGAATAAAATACCTAGGAATAAATTTAATAAAGGATGTGAAGTACCTATAAACTGAAAACTACAAGACATTAAAAGTAATTGAAGAAGACACAAAGAAATGGAAAGATGTTTTGTGTTCATGGATTGGAAGACTCAACATAGTTAAAATGGCCATTACCCAAAGCAATATACAGATTTAATGCAATCTCCATCAAAATCCCAATAACACTTTTTAGAGAAATAGAACAAAAAATTATCAGATTTGTATGGAACCACAAAAGACCCCAAATAGCCAAAGCAATCCTGAGAACAAGTCCTGACTTCAAATTACACTACAAAGTGACAATAATCAAAACAGCATGGTATTGGCAGAAAAACAGACATACAGACCAATGGAACAGAATTGAGAACCCAGAAATAAACCCACATGTATATAGGCAAGTAGTTTTTGACAAAGGAGCCACAAACATACAATGGAGAAAAGAAAGCCTCTTCAATAAATGGAGGAGGCATACATATATTTTTTCGGATTAATGTCTTGGGATTTTTTGGATAAATACCTAAGAGTGGGATTGCTGGGTCATCGGTAAGATGACTGGATTAAGAAACTTTGGTACATTTACACAATGGAGTATTACTCAGCTATAAAGAAGAAGGAAATTCTTCTTTGCAACAATATGGATGGAACTAGAGAACATTATGCTAAGTGAAATAAGTCAGTCAGAGAAAGACAAATATCATATGATCTCACTTATACGTGGATTCTAAGGAACTGAATGGATGGGAGAAGTGGATGGAGATAGTCTCAGAGACACAGAGGAAGAACTGAGCGTTGTTAGTTGGGAGGGGGTGGGGATGAAGGAGAAGGGGAAGGGATGAGACAATACAAATTGGTAATTGCAATATGGCCTCAGGGATAGAAAAAGACAGTCTGAGGAATATAATCAATAATGTTGCAAATATTTCTTAGGGGCCCAGATGGACTCAAGTCCTGCTGGGGAGACCGCTTCATAGTCGATGTAGAGGCCTGACCACCGCATTGTATTTCTGAAGCTGATGTTGAATAATATTGTATGTCAACTATAATTATATATACATATAGTCTCGGGACATGGAGTAGAGAGTTGGAACGGATTCAATGGAATTGTAATAGATAAGCATGATATCGGGGGTGGGAGGGCAATACATGGGGGAAGGGGGGTTGTTATTTTGTGAGGGTGAAAAGGGTAACTATTGCATTGTTCTGTACACCTGAAACTAACAATAAAAAAAAAATGGAGGAGGGAAAATTGGAAAGCCACGTGCAAAAGAATGAAACTAGACTGTTATCTGTCACCATACACAAAAATTAACTCAAATGGATCAAAGACTTGAATATAAGGCCTGAAACATTAAATTGCATAGAAGAAAATGTAGGTACTAAACTTATGAACCTTGGTCTTAGCAAAGATTTTATGCATTTGACCTCAAAGGCAAGGAAAGTAAAAGCAAAAGTAATCGAATGGGACTATATCAAACTAAAATGCTTCTGTACAACCAAAGAAACCATCAACAAAACAAACAGGCAACCAACAAAACAGGAGAAGATATTTTAAATGACACCTCTAATAAGGGACTAATATCCAAAATATATAAAGAACTCATGCAACTCAACCACAACAAAAAACAAACAATCCAATTGAAAAATGGGCAGAGGACCTGAACAGACACTTCTCCCAAGAAGACATACAAATGGCCAACAGATATATGAAAAGATGCTCAACTTCACTAGCTATTAGGGAAATGAAAATTGCAACCTCAATGAGATACCACCTCACACCTGTTAGAATGGCTATCATCAACAAGACAAGTAATTACAAGTGTTAGAGAGATTGTGGGGGAAAAGGAACCCTCATGCACTGCTAGTGGGAATATAAATTGATACAGCGAGTCAGTATGGAAATAGTATGGACATTCCTCAAAAAATTAAGATTAGAATTACCATATGACCCAGCAATCTGTCTTCTAGTTACCTACCCCCAAAATTGGAAAACATTTATTTGTAAAAATATATGTACCCCTAAGTTCATTGTAGCATTATTCACAGTGGCAAGACATGGAAACTACTGAAGTGTCCCTCAATAGATAATTGGATAAAGAAGTTGTGGTACATATATACATATATACAATGGAATATTACTCAGCCATAAGAAAAGATGAAATACTGCCATTTGCAACAAGATGAATGGATCTTGAGATTATCATGTTAAACAAAATAAGTTAGAAAAAGTCAAGAACCATATGATTTTACACATATGTGGTATATAAAATTGAAAACAACAAACAGACAAGATAAATAAACAAACAAAAACTCATAGACACAGACAAGTTTAGTGGTTACAAGAGAGTGAGGTAGAAGAGAAAAGGGGGTCAAATATATGGTGACAGAAGGAGATTTCACTTTGGGTGATAAACACACAATGCAATATATACATAATGTATTATAGAATTGTATACTGGAAACCTACATAAATTTTTACCAATGTCACCCCAATAAATTTAATGAAAAAAATTTTTGAGCAGGAAAAATAAAAATAAAATGATGAAAATAATAGTAACAACAATAACAATAATAATACATGTCAGGCCTGTTTCTAAGAGCTTTACATATAATAACTCATTTAATCCTCACAGTTTATAAAGTAGAACTATTGTTACCCTTTTCTACAAACGAAACTGAAGCTCAAAATAATGGTCTCAGCTAAGAAGTGTCTCAGCTCTCTTATTTTAGAATTATGGCCTCTTCCATGTGCACACAAAAGCACTTAGTCCATATTACCCCTTTTGCTTTTACTTTGAGGTTATAAGAACTTCTGGAAAGCACAGGAATCTGTGAAGGAAACAGACAGGAAATGGTTGGATTTGCCTACAGTCTTCAGCAGTCATATTCTATTTGATTCTTGTGTCACTTTCAAAAAGGAGAAAGAGTAACATACAGATGATGTCCACTGGCAAATCTCTTCACGTCATATTTTCTGTCTACATAACCCCAGATAGTTTGCAAAGCACTTATATGTCATTATCACTGTTGACCCTCACAACTGTGTGATATAGACAGGGACCTTAGCTTTTATTGGTGACCTTTTTTTTATTAGGGGGCTTCATTTTTTATTAGAAGATAGCATAGCCAGCATGAGGACTCTTTCTACCGTCCTATATATTTGGTTTCTCAAGCTCAGTGTTCTCAAATTGTAGTTTTTAGATCACAGCACCAGCAACACTTGGGAACTTGTTGGATATGGAAGCTCTCCAGCCCCAGGCCTACTGAATCAGAAACTCTAGAGAATGGGGCTCAGGGATCCATGTTGTAACAAGCCCTCCAGGTGACTCTGTTACACACACATGTTTGAGGACCACTGCACTAATTGAATCTCGTACAAGAGGAAAAGTTGAAGGAAGTTGAGGTGACTACCTAGAGAAATAAATGATGTCTGTCATGAAACATTTGGCAGATGCATATGTAGACTATGGAGCAAGTTTGTCCAGTACTGCTTTAGAGGATTTTCAATTAACTTAAGAAAGAACATTCTAAGAAAGAGCCCTGCTAATCTGAATGTTTTGGGAGATATTTCCAATCACTAGAAAGAGTCTAGTAGAGAGGCCTAAGGCCCATCCACGCCCACAGAATGGGGCAGGAGAAATTCTTATCTTGAGCAGATAACGGAGTTTTAGGGTCCACCAACTAGTTTTTTCTCCTCCTGAGTTTGGATCAATTGAGAGATAAGAAAAAAAGGAGTTCGATAAATGGAGATCAAACTTCCTCACTAGTGAAGATGGAGTGGAGAATATGTGTGTTCTAGATTTATTTTTTTTCTGTATAACAACCCCAAACAGTGAATTAAAATAATACCAATCATTCATTCGTTCATGATGTGGGAATTGGCTGGTCTCATCTAGCTTTGTTTCACTCAGGTCTCTCATGAGGTTGAAATCAAATGACTGGGAGTGGGAGCATTCATTCACATGTCTAGCACCTGGGCTGGAAAGGTTCCAACAACTGGGGCTGGAATAGCATCTCTCCCCTGCTCCCATATGGTCCCTCCATATGGTGACCTCAGGGTACGTGAACTTCTTTCATATAAGACTTTTTTTTTTTCTTTTTTAGCTGAGTCATCCTGCCACCTGTTGGCAGCTCAGCTGCAGCTCAGCTCAGGCCAGGAATTGAACCAGTGACCCTGTTGCTCAGAGCTTGCACTCTTGAGCAAGCTCTTAACCAACTGAGCCACTTGGCCGGCCCTTAGACTTCTTTCATGATGACTGAAGGGTCCCAAAGTGATTCTTTCAAGAGGAACCACAGAAGTCACCTAGGTTTTTGTTTTTTTTAACAACCTTGGAAGTCACACTGCACTATTTCTGCAGCATTGTACTTATTAAGGCAGTCACAAAATCCCACCTATATTCAAAAGGTGGGGACATAGACTCTATCTACCTCTTGATGGGAAGAATGTTAAAAATTTGCAGATGTGTTTTAATACCACCATAGTGTGCTGCCACATGGATCTTAGCACCTTCTCTCCTGAAATGAACTTTGCTCCAAACTGCAGTATTATTCCTTATGGGGGCAAAGACTGCCACAAGAAGCTTACTGGATGCCTCTATGTGGGCAGTCCAGGCTACACTGGAGAGCATGCACAGTTTCATTTTCAAATTCACCAATCAGATAAGTTGCTCCTGGGTAGTGGGAGGGGAAAGGGAGAGGCCAGGGATGCTACACTGGAAAAAGTTTCCAAAGGAAACATGAGCCCAGGGAATGGGATTAACTCCTTACAGTAGTTGTATTGGATGGAATTCCTTTCACGTTTAAGCTTTCAAGAAATTATGAATTTTGATACCTAAATGTCATTTGTATATTCAGTTGCAGAATAACTTAACATCTTTGGTAATTCTTTTCTCCTTTGAAAATATGGACATTTTGCCTTAAATATGTGTCCATTTTTAATATGTACCTATGTATGTACGTTAGGTCTGCCAATTAAGTTAACGAACTTGTTGCAAAGATGTTGCTAACCGTTTTTGATATCAGAGGGATTATTCATCATGAATTTGTAACAACTGGACCAACAGTTAACCAAGTTTACTATTTGGAAGTGCTGAAAAGGCTGTATGAAAAAGTCAGATGACCTGAACTTTTCACCAACAATTCATGGCTCTTGCATCACGACAACGCACAAGCTCATATGGCACTGTCTGTGAGGGAGTTTTGAGCCAGTAAACAAATAACTCAATTGGAACACCCTCCCTACTCACCTGATCTGGCCCCCAATAACTTCTTTCTTTACCCAAAGATAAAGGAAATATTGAATTGAAGACATTTTGATGACATTCAAGAATCAAGGGTCATACAATGACAGCTCTGATGGCCATTCCAGAAAAAGAGTTCCAAAATTGCTTTAAAGGGTGGACTAGGCGCTGGTGTGGGTGCATAGCTTCCTAAAGAGAGTACTTGAAGGTGACCGTAGTGATATCCAGCAATGAGGTTTGTAGCATTTTTTTCTAGGATGAGTTCACAAACATGTCAGACCTCACATGTGTGTATGTATGTATGTATGTATGTATGTATGTATGTATTTTCTCTTCCCTTCAAACTGCCTTTACAATTTTATAACAGCTTTATTGAGATATAATTCACATACCATGCACTCCACCCATTTACAGTATATAATTTAATGGCTTTTAGTATATTTGCAGATATATACAACCATCACCACAGTTAATTTTAGAGCATTTCATTACCTTTAAAAGAAATCTTGTACACTTTAGCTACCACCTTCCTGTCCTTACAAGCCCTCTAGCCCAAAGCAAACACTAGTCTACTTTCTGTCTTTATAAATTTGGATATTTTATCTAAATGGAATTATATAATGTGTGGTATTTTGTGTCAGGCTTCTTTCACTTAGCATAATGTTTTCAAGGTTCATCCATGTTGTAACATGTATCAGTACTCTATTCCTTTTTATGGCTGAATAATATTCCATTATATAGATGGCAAATCACATTTTATCTATTTATCTGTTGATGGACATTTAGGATGTTTCCAAATTTTGGCTATAAACATTCACATACAAGTTTATATGTGAACATTTCCTATTTTTTTTTATGTGTATACTTAAGAGAGGAATTGCTGGGTTATGTGGTAACTCTATTTAAACCATTTGAAAGCTGTCAATTGTTTTCTCAAAGTGGCTGCACCACTCTACATTTTCACTAGCAATGTATGAGGGTTCTGGTTTCTCCACTGATGACCCTCAGCCTAATTCTTGAACATACCTCCAGCAAAGCATATATAACATTGCATTATTATTACTTGCTTGCATATGTATCTTCCCTATAGGCTACTAAGCTCATTGAGGTGGATTTTTGGTCTTTTGTCTGCCCAGTACCCAATCTTTATTCAGGTAATGTCATTTCCCTTCTTTTTAGGAAACCGTTCCTCCCCTCTCCCCTTGCAAATCTCTGTGTTCTAATGTAAGATTCAAATAGTAGCTGTTGTCCAAACTCATCAAATTGTACATGTTAAATATGTGCAGTTCTTTACATATCAATTGTACCTTAAGAAAACTGTTTTTTAAAAAAGGTAACTGGCCCTGCCCCTCTAGCCGCAGTGACTGTCAGCATGTGACTTACACTGGGCCAATCAAGTTAATTCCCCAGGGTTTTTTAACCTGCAACCATGTGGAGGAGCCTTTTCCTAGTGGGTGATGGATTAGAGAAGGTGCAAACTAGAGTTCCTGATTGTTATGGTGTCAGCTTCATGGGGAAGAGTTGCCAAAGCAGAAAGCAAGCTGAGATAAGAGATGGGAAGAAAACATCTGGAAAGCACTCAAGGCTCTGGCTCATGTCGCCCGGGCCATTTCTGCAGTTTGGATATGTGAGTCAATGAATTTCCCTCTTTGCCTCAGCTAATTCAAGTTAGACTTGTATGATTTGCCACCCAAAGGGTCCTGTAAGGTTTTTCTCCAGGGTGGAGGCCAGAGTTAGTTCATTTTTGTATCCCAAAGTCTAAGATAGATCCTGGCACAAAGCAGGCATGCAATGTATTTATTTATTGCTTTAAAGCATAATATAAATTGGCTGAATTAGTTTATTGAGAACTGTGCTGGTCAGTCTAATATGTAGAGAAAGTGAGAAGCATTAGGTGTATTGGGAGAACAACAGCTTGGTGGTTTGTACAATTAAATGTGTGTGTAGGTGGGTGGGGGTGGGGGGGACAAAACAGTGAAAAAGTAAAACAATTCCAGAAAAAGAATAAATCTGCTGTCAACCATAACAACCAGGAACTCTTAGTTGCACCTTCTCTAATTCACCACCCGAAAGGAAGAGTTGCAGGTTAAAAAATCCCAGGGAATTAACTTGATTGGCCCAGTGCTGGTCACCTGTGAGCTCTAGGAAGCTAAAAATATTTGTTTCCTTTCTCTTTTCTCCAATGGTTTTCAAACTAAAACTCCTTTTACAAAATATAAAATTTCCTTTTATAAAATAATTGTGATTTTACTTATTGAAGATGGAAGCTAGAGAGTTTAACTTCCCTCCCTGAGCCTTGTACTTCACCCTCTCTGTTCAGGCTTTGGAAGGTAGGAGAAGAGGATCAAGTGTGGGTGGAGAATTGGGATGGTGTTTACCAACTCACAAGTGCAGTTACTCGTCCCCAAACAAGAATGGGACCTTCATTGTACCTCCTCCGTTCAGGCATTCAGTAGAAGAAAGGCTGGCTAGCCCTGACAGACAAACGCAACCACGTATTCATCAAGCAGGTCTGGCTGGTTTAGGACTGTGTGTTTTGCCAGCTCAGATGGTTATACCAACAATAAGGTCATAAAGAGTCTATTGGCTATGAAAATCAAGTGTCATTGATTCCTGGAGCTGGAAGGAACCTCAGGGGCCATCTGGTTCAACCACCATCTGCTGTCTGATCATCTCCATACTGTCCTCAAATTAATATCCAACTCCTTCTTGAATCCACTCATGAAGAGAGTGGTTTCCAGACAGCCCATCCCATCTATGGACTGTTAGAAAATTATTTGTTATACTGGACTGGAAGCTGTTTTATGAAGCTTCCTGACATGGATCCAAATGCCCTTGCTTAAATTATTGAAAAACTAAATCTAATCCCTCTCCCAGTCCTTTAGATACGTGAGGTAGCTACCATATATTTCATGGCAAAAAATCCCAAGGTCCTTCAGCAGTCCCTCATGGGACACTAGGGTTTTCATCCCCGTTAGGGCAGGCCCTGGGTCATGTAGCAGTTAGGTGCGCAGGACAAGCAGACACATAGAGCCAAGTCACAATCCTTACTTACTCTTCAAGTCTACTGTGTCTTTGTGCACACAACCTTTATCGATTTCTAAAAGACAGCTATAACCTCTCTGAACTTTAGTTATTTTAATTGTAAAACGGAGAAAGTGATAGCTATATTATGAGTTGTGTTAAAGATGATGTGAAGTAATCCATATAAAATGGCTAGCACAAGGTATGTTGTTGTTGCTGTTGTTATATTACTATAGGTTAATAGTACATATATTAGTCAACTCAGCTGCCATAACAATGTACCATAGACTGGGTGGCTTAAGCAACAGAAATTTATTTCTCAGCATTCTGGAGGCTGGAATTCCACTGCAAAATAGGTTTAATTCTCTACTCTTGGCTTGTATGTGGCCACTATATGTCTTGCTGTGTGTTCAATGACCACTGAAGTGTGCATACATGGAGAGAGGGAGGGAGAGAGAGAGAGAGAGAGAGAGAGA
>NW_017731403.1:638474-677765 GCF_001890085.2 Hipposideros armiger
GAGAGAGAGAGAGAGAGAGAGAAAGGGAGAGACATAGGGAGAGAGGGCTATAGGGTTTCTCTTATGAAAACACTCCTGTCAGATTAGGGCTCCACCCTTATTGACCTCATTTAACCTTAATTACCTCCTAAAGGCCCTGTCTCCATATATGGTCACATTGGGGATTAGACCGTCAACATAACAATTTCGGGAGAACACAATCCAGTTTATAGCATATAACATTGTATGATACTTCCAAAATTTAAAAGAAAACTGCACATCCCAGCAAAGGGGTCAGCATCTATAAAAGCTCTCAGATGAAACACTGAATATAGTCCAGGAGAGCTGAGGAAACAGATCACAGGGGAAAGATAAAGCTTGAGAAGCAAGCATCGGGAAGACGGTGATAAGACTGGCAGTTCACGTTAAGGAGTTTGTAGTTTTTTCCTAAGGGCAATGGGACGATTTTGAAGGGCTTTAAGTGGGAACATGACCTAATATGACTCGTGCTTTATTAAGAGCATTGTCCGCCATGCAGAAAATGGGTTGAGGGAGATTTAATCCTGTGAGAAACGTAACATGCACATTTGAAAGAGTTGTCCTCAGGGTGGTGAGAAGAGAAAAGAAGTATTGAGCTTCTGGGCACAAACCCTGAGGATGGTATTAGAACTCAAATCTTAATGGTTATTATTCAGCCTTTCTAATAACTAGTAGCACCCCTCCCCCGCTATCACTCTCCTCCTACAGCCTTCCTATAATCTCCAATTTTCTCTGATGGTTGTTGAAGAGCGAATTTTGGGTGCTGTTACAAATTAGCATAGTGTAAGATAAGCAGCAATTTGGTTGGAACATTTTAATAATAGTTATTTTCTCTTTTGCCTGTATTTAAAAGTTCTAATTTAATGAATAAATTATCTTCAGAGATCTAAGTTATTTCTAGTTTTGTTGTTCCATCTGATATGTTAATTTCATCAACAGATTTATTTCAATAATGGAAGAAGAAACTTAAAAAGAAACCTTCCACCTTGAAGTCTAAACTAACTTGTATGTTAATACGCTAAGGAAGTTTGGTGACAGAAAAAATTCTTTGCACAGAAAGGCTTGGAGGAGGCATTTCACAGAGCATTTTTCATACCCCAAAATGGGGCATTTCTGAATCAGTCACCTGAACTACTTTTGAACAATTTTTTTTAAGCCACTCAGGATAAGGCTGCTTTTTCTTTGAATGAACAGTCAGGAGGTATAACAGAAATAGAAGTGGAGCAGGAAACTGGAGACTGAGTCCTTACTTTGGTTTCATCATTGATGATGCGGCACAGCCAATGGCTTTCCTGGCTCTCAATTATTCTAGGAAAACAAAGCAGCAGGAATAGATCGTTTCTAAAGCCTTTACACGCCTAAGCCTATTATGTCAGGCTCTGCTCAAGAAATGCAGGAATGAGTAGAACAGATAAGATCCCTGATCCCACTGAGTGTACACTCTTATGAAGGGACATAACTTATAAAACAAGGTGTCTTAATTAACAAATAGAATGCATTCAGTAGGATAAGTGTTTAAGGAAATGAAATGAGATAATGACATATAGAGAGATGTATGTTTGTTGGGAGCAACTATTTATATAGAGTGGATTGTCAGGCAAACTTCTCTGATGGGGTTCTTTCTTTGCTGAGACCTGAGTGATGAGAAGTAGTTATCAATACAAAGATCAAGGGTAAGAGCATTTCTGGCCGCCAGAATAGCTAGATCAAGAACCCGAATAGTGAAGGAGCTTGGTGTATTCCAGGGATAAGGAGGTGAGTGTGGCTGGAGTGTAGTAAATGCAGCAGAAAGTGATATTAAATGAGGTCTGAAGGTGGACAATGGTCAGATCCTATAAGGTCTGGTTGGCTGCGGGGGCGGTTTTGGGTTTTATTCAAGTACAGTGGTCCCCCTCTTATCTATAGGGTATATGTTCAAAGACCCTCAGTGGATGCCTAAATCTGTGGATAGTACCAAACCATTTATATACTGTTTTCTCCTATACATACATCCCTATGATAAAGTTTCCTTTATAAATTAGGCACAGTAAGAGATTAACAATAATAACTAACCAAATAGAACAATTATAAAAATATACTGTAATATATTTAATATATATATTATAAATAATTATAATATTATATTATAATTATATTCTATTATAATAAAATAATATATAATTAATATATAATAAAAATATTCTCTCTCTCTCTCTCTCTCTCTCTCTCTCTCTCTCTCTCTCTCTCATAACTTAGATGGCTACTAAGTGACTAACAGGTGGGAAGCATACACAGTGTGGAGATGCTGTACAAAGGAATGATTCTTGATTCTTGTCCCAGGCCGGATGGAGTGAGACAGCACAAGATTTCATCATGCTACTCAGAACAGTACAAATTTAAAAATCATAAATTTTTTATTTCTGGAATTTTCCATTTAATATTTTTGTACTGAGGTTGACTACAGTTGACTGCAGGTAAATGAAACCACAGAAAGTGAAACATTAATAACGGGGGGACTACTAGAGTCGAGCAATTTTGACCCATTGGACAGTTTTAGGCCAGGTAGTGATGTGGCCTATTTTTGTTTTGTTTTTAAAGATTACTCAGGGTGCTGTGCGAAGATGGGCTGTATTAATGGGTAAGAACGAAGCAAACACTAGGCAAGTACCTGCTGCAGTATTCCAGCTGAGAGGTGGTACTAGTGGGAGGTGGCGGGGAAAACAGAGCTGGGATATGCTGCAGAGCTAGAATCAAGAGTACTTGCTAAGGAGTGGATGTTTATGACTCCATGAACTGTTGGTCTATTAAGATTCCATTGTTCTGTGTTCCTGTCTGAACTTCCTTCTCTCCCCTCCCACCTCTAAGAGATGACTGATTGGGGTGAGAAAAGTGGATTCGTGGTTGTGAGACCGATTCGGGTTATCTTCAAAGACATCATAGAGTGACCTTGCACCTGCTCGCATAATGCTTCATCTCCATGGCTCTATGGAATGTTCTATGGGAGAAATATCACTGAAGGGGAAGTAAAAGAAGCGAGTAGCTGGTCGTATTGAGACAAACCTGAACCCTCTGAGAGAGCAAAGATTCCTTTCTCTTTCTTTCCCTTTCAAATTTGTTCCCAAGAACTTGGTACATTCAGCTTGGCTGTAGTGGAGGCAGCTGTTTCAAACAGAATTGAATCCAATTTTCATGACATTTTTCATGCATGCAGATCTTGGCATTCAAATGATTTGTGACTTCAATTAATAAATGGCAGCATTACTGTGGAACACTTAGTGCATTATGTTTTCAGGAAATGCAGTCTACCTATCTTTTAACAACATGTATACTCTGCCTTCATTTTTATATAGTCATGTCACTATAGTTTGGGGCTACATATCCCCATAGCATAATTATATTCCTTATCAAGCTGAATAGTGAGATACAATTCTCTTCTTGTTGTGACCCAAATAATGAGATGTGTCCATTCTTTTAAAAGAAAACTAACATATCAAACATTCTAAACCTGCCAAGAATATTGTCGGTATTTTGGGGTACTTTGTAAATAATTTTCTTGCACAAGTGACTCTTCCTGGGACTTCTGGGAGGTCTCAAGATTGGGTCCATTCATTCAGTAGATATTTAAGCCCCTGACTCATTGCAAGTTACCATACTGAATACGGGGACTCGGAGGAATCACAAAGCGTGATGACATCTTTGCCCTCCATTTAGCTAACCATGCACTTGAGAAGGTTGCGCAGGAAAGAGTAAATAACTGCGCAAGAATTTAAAAATATATAGTAATATAGGACAATAGTAGGATATGATCAGGTGATAAATAATGGCTCATAACTATGCTTTTCATACCATTAAATGCACAAAAATCTCTTAGGCATCTTGTTAAAATGCACGTTTTGATTCAGAGGGTCTGCGGGGTGGGAATAGGTTTCTATTATACTTAGTGTTGATGCTGATGGCTCATGACTGTAGTTTTAGCAGCCTGTGATTAGATTTGAGACTCCCAAACTGTATGCTGAGGCACTCCTAGGTGCTATAGTGAAGTTACAGGGGCATAATGGGATATTTTTTATTAAAAACAAAACAAAACAAAAAAACAGTGATGCTCATCACCTGCCCTGTGAGCTACAAGTATAATAGTTCATAACTTCAACATTAGATCATGCCACATTCCTCTATCTATGTCTTTGCAAGTTGGATTCTGGCAGTTACTATGATAGAAATGCAAGTACTACACAAAAATCCATGCAAACAGGTAATGAGGGTGGTGGGGTCCAACGTGATTTCACAGTGTGAGAAGTTGGGCAGTGCCTGACAAGCACATATATGCATTAGTAATTAGGATTACATAAAAATAAAATACTAAATAGTAGTTTTGTCTCAAATTATATGCACTATTTCTTTCAAACACCTGCTAAGTTGTTAGGATATGATTTATTAAGTTGTTTGGACATAACTACTTGATGATGAAAACTATTAAATATTTATTTTGGCCAAGGGACACCACAAAAAAAAATAGGAGACACTTAAGATGCTGTGAGCAGAGAAAACTTGGGGACTCTTTGGGTACTACGAATTCAGAGAGGTTTGGAGTGGTCAGGTAAGGTCACGAGGAGGTCATAGAACCTGAGCCAGGTTTGCAGGAGAAACACAATGGCTGCACTCACTAGATTTTTATGAAATGCATGAAGAACACATGCTTAGATTTACATATTTAGTAAAAATTTCCACTCCCCTGTTTTCTTTGATGTCTCTTTGAATGCACAGAGGTTTCTACTCAGGACCCTCCTTGCTTTGGGCGGTACCACTCACTGAGTTAGCCAAGAGCCCCAAAACAGATTTACCTCCAATATTTTACAACATGATTTCTAATTTGGAGAGTGGTTTGGTTATTGGGCTGTGTGTGTTTGGTGCCATTAAAGTGCTTCCTTGCTGAATAACACCAATGCCACCTGGCATTTTTCCGCGCGTCTGTAAATCACAATATGTTTCTGAGATTAAAATTTTTCAATGAGCTAGAACTTCTGTTTTCATTGTTTTAGCACCATTATGGACTTTTAAGCGGAATATTAAGCAGACTTATTTTTTTATCATCCTCTTATATTGGCTTTGTTTAGGGAACTAGTCTGTTTTTTCTCCACAGAATAAATTTGTCTGTTTCTGAAAGTTAAACACGAATATGTCAACAAAGTTTGTGGTTGATTTCACTAATCATTTTACTCCCCAGCGCAAATGATGCTGAGTTCAGAGCAGTAGGCAACACAGAGCTGGCACAATACAGTGTGAGGTCAAATAAAAAGTGTTGTTTAGGATAGGTTAGAAGGAGGAATGGGCAGGGAAGCTGGTGGCAAAGCTCTAGTGTGAGGTGACAGTGGCAGTGGAAATGAAAAGAAAAGATGACTACGAAAGATGCAAGAAGGGACGCTAGTGGCTGGCTGTATATGAAGTGAGGCAGAAGTAGGAGGTAGAGAACACACCGAGGATCCTGGAGGTCTGGGTGACTGGGAGAATGACGGAGATAGATAAGAAAGTCAAGAGAGAAGAACCCATTTTGGAAGGTAGAGGTGAGCTTGGCTTTTGATGCTGGATTTTAGGCGATGATAGAAGTAATGCTATTGCAGTTAGAACTAAAGCTAGGGAGAAAGGAAGCAGAGGTTTGGTCAGGTAAGAGGCAAAATGCTAAGAAAAGATGTATCCTCTGAGGAAAGAGTGGAGGTACAAGGCTGGTCATGGCTGAATCTTGGGAAATATCCTATCTGATAGGGCAGCAGGATAAAACTGAACCAATGAATTCAAGAAGAAACATAAAACTATCGAAAGAGGAATGAAACGTTTCATTTATCGAGTGCTTCGCAAATGTGAAGTATTGTATCATCTTAGGTGTTTTTCACCTGGTGTTACTTTGAACACCCACCACAAATTCTGAGATAGATATTATCTTCCTCACTGTACAGGTGAGGAAATTGATGGTCAGAGACACTACGTCACTTGACCCAGGTCAGTCAGTTAGTAAATAGAAGGATTCAAATCCTAGTTCTTAGTTTGAACCCATAGTACTTACTCTTCCCTGAAACCTTTTAAGGATGGAAATGAAGATGATTAAAAGGCTACTGTGACCTCTTAAAGCAAAGGGTCTTAGTCTTTGGTCCTTAGGTTTCCCTGGATAAGTTTCAGGAAGCTTATTAATCCCTAAAGTAACATGCAAAATTTTGTTGTAAAAAATATGGTTTTATTTGTCCTGATGAGATGGTTTCTAATTTCTACCAGATTTCCAAAGAGATTTTGAATCCTCTCCAAAATTTAAGAACAGCTGTTGTAGACAGCTGTTTTAGTAGAGCAGTTAATTTTAGGGAATTATAAACGAAACAGGTAGTGAGGAAGACAAAAGTAGTAGGTGACACATTCAAGAAATTTGGCTCTGAAAGAAGAAAAAATGCTATGGTAGTTTGAAGAAGCAGAAGATGCATGTGAAACTTTTTCTTTTTTAAGATTGGGAAGCTTTGAGCTTGTTTGGCAACAGAGGGGAAGGACCCAGTGAAGCGACATTGATGACTTGAGGCTTGGAGGGGCACAGGTGCTAACTGAGGAGAAAATTCACTGGGGACGGTGGAGAAGGTTGGCATTCTTTCCTGGGGATATTAGTGGGTTACATGCTTCCTCTAATCATTGCTGTCATTTCATTAGCTGGTTCAATGATATTCTAAGAACATTCTCTTTCAGAAATACAGTCCAAAGGGAAAAAAGGAGGGCAGGGGAAGAAAGGAAGAACAGGAGAAAGAGAGCACTGTGGGGTTTTTCCCTCCCTCCCTCCCTCCTTTCCTCCCTCCTTTCCTTCCTTCCTTCCTTCCTTCCTTCCTTCCTTCCTTCCTTCCTTCCTTCCTTCCTCNTTCCTTCCTTCCTTCCTTCCTTCCTTCCTTCCTTCCTTCCTTCCTTCCTTCCTCCCTCCCTTCCTCCCTTTCTCCTTTCCTCCTTCCCTCTTTCTCTCCCTCTTCTTCTTTCCTTCCTTCTTCCTTCCTTCTCCCTCCCTTTCTCCTTCTCTGAGAGAGAGGTGAGGAGAAGGAGGGAGAGTAAAGTAAGTCTGGAAATGATGTATTTCTAAGCCTTTCTTTATTCCTGAGAGTCAAGGCCAATTCTGACAGTGTCTACTGCTTGCATCGAGATGGGCTGAAGACTCCCAGGGCAGAAGTCCACACGCGAAGCTTTCAGCAATGCTCTAAATGAAGAGCCCACAGTGTCTTCCAAAGACAGTCATTTTTGAACTTAGAAGGAGGAGGAGGGGATCTAGCTAGATTGTTTTTATTACAAAACTCTTCATCTCTTTTTATCTCCCGGGTTTCAGATACATTTAATTATCTGTCCCAAATGCCATATTCTGCTTTTAATGAAAAATTTTTTAAACTTCTTGATGCAGATGCAAATTAAATTTGGTGTTTTGTTTACATGAAGGAAAATATAAGGAGTACCTGTTTGCTTCTCCATGGATTATGAGCATTGTGTTTTGGAGATTGTTTTTAAACAAAAATAGAATTTTATTATCATCATCCATAGATGCTCATGGGATATACAAATCAAATTTAGCTTATGTTTGCAACATTTGGGCATTATTAAGGAATTTACTAAGAAACCCACAGCTACAGAAGTTTCTAATTAAACATATATATTATACACACACACACACACACAGACACACACACATACACACACAATTTTCATTTACATGAAATGTATATTCACATCCTACTATGTGCTGGGTATTATGTTGTCCTTAATTCCAATGAGCTCAGAATCATATAAGCAAACAGAAAGCTAAGTAAATTAATAATCATTATATAATAAAAATAACATTTATTAAGCACTCACTATGTGCCAGGCACTGTTCTTTATATGTTCATTTATGTTCTTTAAGTGCTTTATAACTATTAACCTATTTACTCCTCACAATAAACCTAGATCATAGGCTCTATTACTGTCCTCATTTTACAAGTGAAGAATCTGAGGAGGGAAATAACTTGTCCAACATCATGGTACTGGTCAGTGGCAGCTCTAGGCAACCCACACTCTTAACCATAAAAGCAGTGATGGAAACAGATGCCCAGGACAGAAGGGGCTGAAAGGAAGGACTGATAGCGTTTGAAGGATGCTTCTCAGTGGAAGTGAAAAGGATGAAGTAGGTGGTGGATTATTGACAGAGAAGTCTGAAACAGCAGGCTGAGTTCTAGAACTCAGGCAGTTTGGCGATACTGATGTATGTTGTACGAGGGGTAAGGATTGAGTAGAAAATGAGATTGGAGACATGGTCAGAAAGCAGACCATAAAAGACCTTGAATGCTGCACCAGGCAGCTTAGTCTCTGTCTTAGGGCTTATGAGAGACTTAAATAAAGAACAGAGACACATCTGTGGGCAAAACACTGAAGCTGGACATGTGAGTGTCTTGTTCTCTGAACTGCCCTAGATTCTTAATTTTCTGTTTAAAAAAAGAAAAAAAGAATTGTACTAAAAATGAAAAAGAAAAATACCTAAGGAATTACAAAGGTTTATTAAAACTGTAAGTTACAGGAAATTCAACTTACTATTGATTTGGTTCTTTGATTAGTAAATAACATACCTCCTTTGTATACCTTAATTAGATTAATAAGATTAATGAATAATATAAGAATAAATATTATTCTCATAAATGAATATAAGAATAAATAAAATGGGAGATAGTAAAAAAAACATTTATGATAAACCTGATTGTCCTCCATGCTTTGGGAAAGAGTATGTTTCCTAAGTGTTTATATAATAATTTATTTTACACCTTGATTCTGCCCCCAAACTCAAGTCTAAGCTTTATTCCAAATTTCAGTCCTGTACATATGGTGTGATTTATGCACTTCCTGCCCATATACCTTCAGGCCTTCCACCTTTCTAGAGATGTGCTTACTTTGAACATTTACATTAAATAGTATGTGACCCCATCTCGTGTATTGTGGGGAATCCACACCTTCCCCAAGATTGCTAAAGGTTCCCCGGTGGTCTCACAGTACCCCGGTCACCTCCTATTTTGAATTCCAGCTCCTACTGATTTCTTTTCTTTCTTACAATCATACCTGTTCATTTAGGGTTTTCCCCCTTTGCCTAAACAAAAGAGTTTCCTCTTTAGAACTGCAAACAGCTTTTTTTTTTTTTAAGATTTTATTGGGGAATTGGGGGAGGGGAACAGCATTGGGGAATCGGGGAAGGGGAACAGACAAGTTGCTGTCCTTTTGTTCTTCAGTCTAGTTGTGGAGAACGTTGCTTCACTGGCCCATGTTGGTACCATCATTGCACTCTTCCTGAGTGAGGCAGTCACTTGCCGACCATTGGATGGCCACTCACCGCGGCTCACGGCAGCTCACAAAAGCTCACAATGGCTGCCTGCCAGCCCCACTGCAGCCTACGCCGATGCCGGGTACTCACAGCAGCCCAGCTCCAGGTCGAGCTGTTGTTCACCATCTTAGCTATAGAGGGCGCAGCATCACTGGCCCTAATGTGGGATCCGAACCGGGGCCCTGCTGCTCAGAGCTGGTGTCCCAAGCCAACTCTTAACTAATGTGCCACTCGGCCGGCCCTCAAACAGCTTTTAAAGTAACTATATATTCTTTCCTATTACAACAATACCTTACATTACTACATGTACTATAATTCCATAATACATTACAGTTTTCAAAACATTTCCACAATGTAGCAGGTGGGATTGTTCTCATTTTAGAGGAGAATGGAGGAGAGAACTAACAGTTATAAACTATCTTTAGTGAATGAGGCATTGTGCTTCCTGCTTTACATGTTTTAGTCATTAGCATATATAATTTAATTAAGCACATTTTCCCAATCATTATTCAAAACAATTTTGTAAGGTACACATTTGTATAAATTATACAGTTGACCCTTGAACATGGGTTTGAACTGCGTGGGTCCACTTATATGTGGATTTTTTTCAATGAACATACAGTTGGCCCTCCATAATCCCAGGTTTTACATCGATGGATTCAACCAACAGCAGATCAAAAACAGTGGAGACTGGGAGTCCTCAAATGCGAAGGGCCAACGCTATGCATTGCCCTATGCCACTTTATATAAGACAGCTGAGCATCCCCTGCAGGGTTTCTGGAGCTAATCTCACTCCTATACTGAAGGACAAGTGTAGTTAGGTTTTTGGAGTAAAAAATTATATATGGATCTGGCCGAGTGGCTCAGTTGGTTAAGAGTTAGCTTAAGACTGAGCTCTGAGCAACAGGGCCGCCAGTCCGATTCCTACATGGGCCAGAGACGCTGCGTCCGAGCTGAGCTGCCACTGAGCTGCCAACAGGTGGCAGGATGGCTCAGCTGGTGAGAGCACTTGCTCCTAACAACAAGACTGCCTGTTCAGTGGTGGACTATGCCCTCCCACAACTAAGACTGAACTCCACACCTTCAGCTGAGCTGCCGCCCGGATGTTAAGAGCATGAACTCTTAACAACAAGGCTGCTGGTTCGACTCCCGCATGGGATGGTGGCTACACCCACCCGCAATTAAGATTCTAACACAGCATCTTGAGCTTTGAGGCCGTAAGCTGCCAATGGGCAGCAAGATGGCAACTGGCGCCCTCCACAACTAAGAATGAAGAACAACAACTTGGCTGGCTCCCTTCCCCAATTCCCCAACACTGTTCCTTCCCCCAATTCCCTAATTAAAAAATAAAAATTATATATGGATTTTTGACTGTGTGTGGGAGGGTGTGTTTCAGTGCCCCTAACCTGCATGAAGTTCAAGGGTCACCTGTATTATCTTCCTTTGAGAGTGGTTCATTCCATTTCTCATGTAAATCAATTTAGCCACCTCCTTTAGACACTGTCAATTTTGTAGCTCTACCGATTACCTTGACCAACACAAAATGGCTAACAACGCAATTTTAGATAACTTTTAAGAAGGCTAGGATGGGACAAGGAGGGGGAGAGAGAAAGACAGAAGCTCTTAATATTGATGCTTAAATATTTTTTGATGCTTGAATATTTTGATAGGGGCAAAGAAAGTTATAGGATGTAGGTGACAGAAAATTAAACAGAGGCTTAGAGGGAATATAAACAGGAAATGACCAATTCTACTTGAGAGGATTGGATCAGGAGCGTCTTCTCTGATGGTACTAGTAAGCGAAGTCTTTTTTTTTTCTTTTTAACAAAATTGTATCATTTAGCCATTTTAGGTGTACATTTCAGTGTCATTAAGTACATTCACACTGTTGTACACCATCACCACTATCCACCTCCAGAACTTTTGATCAGCCCAAACTGAAACTGTACCCATTGGACAATAACCTCCCTTCCCCCCTTCTCCTATATGCATTATTAATTCAAGCCTAATTATTTATTCAAAGTCTCAGAATGTTAGTGATTAAAGCCTTTCTGTCTTAACATGTGTAAGTATATTATAATCCCAGATACCTGTTATGTAATTACAGGAGGCTAAAAATTCCACTTTGGAAACACAATTAAAATTTTATGTACTAAATAAAATAGATTCAGAAGGAATCACAGATATAAAATTCCACAATATATTGTTGGCTCCTTACTGTGGCTAACACCTGATTTTCAGTCTTTGGGCATAATATATAAAATCTAAAGATATGTATGCTGAGAAATAAAGGTATACTGACATGCTACTTATAATGTAAAATGTTTTAGTTCATCTACTTTTCAAAAAAAATTTTGTCTTTACTGATCCGTATTGAAAAAGTGTGTCCTGCCACATTATATAAAATAAGAATCACCTAGGCTCAATTTAAATAATAGATTAAAAACGTGCATATTCAAAATCTACAAAACTCTTAAATCTACATAGCTCTTAAGTTAGTAAACTGAAAGCACAGGAAAAGGAATAACTGACTTAGCCATCAAGATGTAGAAATAAGAGTGGAAAAAGCAGTTTGGGAACCCAGGAGACTCAGCTATTTAAAATACATATGTATTCAGGCCATGGTTTTTGAGACAATTAAGCTGAGTCTTGAAGATAGCTAAGTGTTCGCCAGGTGAAGGTTGTGTGAGTTGAACTGTGTTCCCCCAAATATGTGTTTCAGCTCTAACGCCCAGTACCTGTGAATGTGATCTTGTAGGTGAAATCAAATTAAGGTGAAATCATATTGAATGAGGGTGTCCTTATAAGAAGAGGGAGGGTAAGACACAGAAACCAAGGAGAGAATGTCGTGTGTCACAGAGGCAGAGATGGGAGTGATGCATCTACAAGTCAAAGAAAGCCCAGGATAGCTGGCAACCACCAGAAACTAGGAGAGAGGCATGGAACAGATTCTCCCTCACAGTCCCCAGAAGGAACCAATCCTGCTGGCACCTTAATTTTAGACTTTTAGGCTATAGAACTGAGACAATAAATTTCTGTTGTTTTATACCATGCAAGTTTGTGGTAATTTGTTACAGCAGCCCTAGGAAACTAATACAGATAGAACATAAAAGAATGTAATAGACAGAAGACTCAGCATAGTAAAGGCCTGGGTTGTAAAAGAGCCTGGGCAGCTTTTTATGGACGAGCCTCAGGAACTTTCCATAGGTGGGTCTGCAGACACTCCTGACTCTGCCATTTATAGGCTATTACTACTGTCTGTTGTCCTTAGGCAAGGTACAGCTAGGCCTTCCAAAATATTAGCTGCATTTGTACAATAAGGAAGAACATTTAAGGTCTAAAAAAACACTATCACACAGGCTTGCTTTATGCATTTTTCTAAAAATTAGAAAGAATGTGTCCTCTTATATTCCAAATATGGTAAAAGAAAGTTGTGATTCCCTTATGAAAAATATTAAAAGGAACCCTTTCCCGCGCTCCCCTTGCTGGAATATTAATGCTGACTTGGATGTAGGCTGATGGTAAATTCCTCTGCATCTGTCTCTTGCCAAGGAACTCATATAGCCCTGGGACTTAGGATGATTGGATTTAGTGGGAGGCCAATGAGTTATCTCCAGGGAGAAGTTCAACACTAGAAGGATGATAAGCTGCCTTCTCAGGAGAGTGGGCTTGATCAGCTGCTGAGTATTGGCTTTGATGAGTGAGATGTACTGGAGGGAGCAGCAGGCGTCTTTCTGAGACTGTGCAGGGCTTAACTCTCCTCTAAAGGAATATTAAAGAAATATTTGAAGAGCATTTTTTTTTAAGTAGCATCAGGTTTTTCAGCTTTACTGGGGAAAGGTGGGGGGCAGGCAGGTACTTGCATGTCTCCATCTGTCCTTCATAGAATCTTACTTGGTGTAAATATAACAACATAAAATGAGCTCTTCTTGTGTGTCAGGCACAGGCTAAGTAACTGAAGAACAAGATTAGTTTTGATTTACAAATCAACCCTAAGAGATAGATGCTATTATTACTCCATATTATAGATAGGGAACCTGCAGTTTTAAGGGGCTAAGCCACATGCCCAAAGTCACATGACCATGTAAGTGATGGAACTGAAATTGATAACCAAACTTCAAAGCATGACCAGCTTTCAGGAGGTGACTTCATCAGGGCAGTGGTGAAGGACAACGCAGGAACGAAGAATGGCATCAGAGCTTAGACAGCCTGGAATGCCCCAATAAGGACTTCGGACTTTATAAATAATAGAACCCACTGATAAAAACTAAGCAGAGGAGTCGAAGAGTGCCCAGCATTTGGTAGGTCTTTATGAAGTATCTGTTGAATGGACACAATCTAGATGTGCTTTGCAAGCTATGGAAAATGGATTTCAGGGTGTAGGACCGGAGCAAGGGAGATCAATTAGGAGGCTGGTGAATAATCCAAGTGAAAAAGTTGAAAATTTTTAGCATGCCACACAGAGCCCCTAATGAGCTTCTCTCTGCTTTCTCATATTTAAAAAATCTTGCACAGTTGAGCAAGGGTGTCTGTGGAATGATCCCACGCCCTCCTGCATCTCATCCAACTCTCCCTAGACCATAGAAAGCCCATCTTTTTCACATCAACAACATGAACCCTAAAGACAACCAATCCATTATAAAAAATTTACAGTCCAGGGCCAGCCAAGTGGTGAGTTGGTTAGGAGTTGTCTTGGGACGCCAGCTCTGAGCAGCAGGGCCCTGGTTTAGATCCCACATGAGGGCCGGTGACGCTGCCCTCTACAGCTAAGATGGTGAATAACAGCTCGACCTGGAGCTGGGCTGCTGTGAGACCCCAGCATCAGCATAGGCTGCAGCCTCTGCTGCAGTGGGCTGCCGTGAGTGACCGTCCGATGGCCGGCGAACGACTGCCTCACCAGCGCAATGATGGTACCAACATAGGCCAGTGAAGCGATGCCTTCCACAGCTAGACCGAAGAACAAAAGGACAGCAACTTGTCTGTTCCCCTTCCCTGATTCCCCAGCGCTGTTCCCCTCCCCCAATTCCCCAATAAAATCTTTAAAAAAATAAAAATTTACAGTCCACCTTGGAGCCAACAGAGACCTGAGTTCAAATTCATGCCTTATCTTGTGTACTTCTTCCTTTTTTATTCTATATCTAGTGGTTTCTGTTGAGTGACAGGCTGAACTGACTCCTGAGTGTCATGTCTCCACTTTGCCAGGCAAGTAGTAAACTCAGCTATTTCACACTGCTATTTGACCATCTTTAATTCCTTCCAAACCTCTCAATCTTGGACTTCAACTATCTGCACATCAGTAAACCCTCTATACCAGCCCTTTACAGTGCCTTGCATGTCCCAGAATATGGCACAGTTGCCCCAGGTTTATGCCTTTCCATATGCTGTTTCTTCTACCTGGAAGGCCACCTCTTCCCTTATTTAACTCATGGATTTTCCACTAATCCTTAAAGTTTTGCCTTCTCACTAAGCACCTTTTGGGTGTGTGTGTGGGGTGTGGGGGGAAGGGGGAGAGTGCCCTGCTCCCTGATCTTCCAAGACTGAGAGAGATACATTTTCTTCTTGGTGCTCATGTCAATATTCCTTTAATTACACTGGTGTGTATAAAGCCTTTACACAATATCATATCATTTCACCATGTTTTTCACATGCCTGTTCATGCATTCAACAAGAATTATAAACCTACTATGTGCTAGGCAATAGGTGCTGCAGGAATTTAATGCTTGTGGTATGACAGCTTTTACCTCTACGAATCCACACGGTTTCATTACATGTTTATTTTACTATTCTACAATGTTTTCATAAATAATAACAACACTCTTACATAGCCTTCTTTGGATTTGCAGACAGTAAAACCAAAGCAATGTCAGGAACCCAGATGTGAAATATTCACTTAGTGTAACCCTGGGCTAAAATGGTTCTATTATTCTACTTTTTTTGCATCATAGCTGAATACAAACTTCCCTCACATGGTCTTTATTTGTATAATCAGTTTATTTCTGATTATAAAAACAATATAGTGGGCCGGCTGAGTGGCTCAGTTGGTTAAGAGCTCGCTCAAGAGTTTGAGCTCTGAGCAACAGCGGTTCGATGCCCGGCCCGAGCTGAGTAGCCACTGAGCTGCCAACAGGTGGCAGGATGGCTCAGCTAAAAAAACAACAACAACAACAACAACAAAAAACAATATAGTGAGTGTGAATTATTAGGAAAACGCAAACATACATTAAAAAAATTAAAGTTACTTATAACCAAATCACTCAGGAAAATTTCCATTAATGTTTTGGTGTATTTTTATTCATATATACATATTATATGTATATATATTAATGCATATGCTTGTATTTAACAGAGTTGAGATTATACTGCAAAAACAATTTTGCATTCTATTTCTCCCTTTAACATTCTATTATAAGTATTTTTTAGTACACAAAAAAATTTAGTGAACATAATTTTTAATGACTACATGATTTCTATTGCACTTGTTTAACCAACCTCTGCTATTGAACATTTAAGTCATTTTTGGTTTTTAGCTATTATAAATAATATTGAAATGCACATTTTTACAAAATGTCTGTAACAGCTCTATTCATAACAGCTAAAAACTAAAAATAACCCAAATGTCTCTCCACAAAAGAGTAGATAATTAAATTATTGTATATTCATACAATGGAATACTATTCAGCAATATAAAGAAACAAACTACCCATACACAAAATAGCACAGATGAATCTACCAGACACAAAAGAAAGCATACTATATTATTTCATTTACATGAAGTCCTAGAACGAGTTAAATAGAACTATGGCAGCAGAGATTAGAACAGTGGTTGCCTCTTGGGGATGCAAATGGCTATAAGCAGGATGGAACTTTTGAGAATGATAACTATCTTAGTCTGTTTGGGCTGCTAAAACAAAAAATACCTTGAACTGGATTACTCATAAGCAACAAACATTTATTTCTTATAGTTTTGGATGCTGGAAAGTTCAAGATCATGGCACTGGTGGGTTGGGTGTGTGATGAGAATCCACTTCCTCATAGTTGGCACCTTTTCCCTGTGTCCTCATATGGTGAAAGTGGCAAGGAAGCTCTCTGGGGCCTCTTTTATAAGGACACTAATACCTTTCATGGGGACTCTGCCCTCCTCACCTAATCACCTCTTACAAGCCCCACCTCCTAACACCATTGCCGTGGTGGTTAGGATTTCAACATATGAATTTTGGGGAGACCACATACATTTAGACAATAATGATGGAGATAGCCCGTGCCTTGATTGGAATGGTGGCTACATGTATGTATACATTTGTCAAAGTGTATTGACCTATATATTTAAATTCCATGCATTTTATTGTATGCTAATTATACCTTAATTTTGCTTAAGTTTTAAAGACTGGAATAAAAAAAGAAGCATTAGAAATAAGGAGAATTAAAAGACATATCAAATACATAAAAATGAACAAGGTTGTAACGTTTAGGGATGTACACTTAAGTAATAAAACTGTAGAAATATGCATGAAGCAATTATTATAAAAGTCAGTTACTTTAGCAGGAAGAAAGAGGATTGTTCTGGGTATATGCTAATGGAGGGGCTTCTGGGAGGGTGTCAAAGTTCTCTTTTATTTATCTATTCATTTATTTATTTATATTTTCAATTACAGTTGACATTCAATGTTATAGCAGTTTCAGGTGTACAGCATAGTGGTCAGACATATATATATAACTTAAAAGTGATACCCCTATATGTCTAGCACCCACCTGGCACCATATACAGTAATTATAATATTATTGACTATGTTACATATGGTGTATTTTATATCCCCATGACTATGTTGTAGCTTCTAATTTGTACTTCTTAATTCCTTCACCTTTTTCATCTAGTCCCCATCCAACAACCATCACTTTGTTCTCTGTACCTATGAGTTTGTTTCTGTTTTGATTGTTCATTTATTTTGTTTTTAGATTTCACATGTAAGTGAAATCATATGGCATATGTCCTTACCTTTCTGACTTATTTCACTTAGTATAATACCCTCTAGCTTCATCCATATTGTCTCAAATGTCAAGATCTCATCCTTTTTATGGCCGATTCATATTCCATTGCATATATGTACCACTTCTCCTTCATGCAATTGTCTATCAATGGACACATAGGTTGATTCCATATTTTGGCTATTGTATATGAAATGTCATTTTTTGTCTCTCCTTATAGCCTTTGCTTTATAGTCTATTTTGCCTGATATAAGTATTGCTACTACTCCAGCTTTTTATTCATTTCCATTTGCATGAAATATCTTTTTTCACCCCCTTGCTTTCAGTCTGTGTGTGTCTTTTGATCCGAAGTGGGTCTCTTGTAGGCAGCATGTGTGAAGGGAGAGCAGCTCAGGGTGAGTGAATGAATCTTTGTGCAAGCCCTTTAAGAGGATTCCTGAGACTTTAGAAGCACTTCATCTCATCCAGATAAAATTCCTGCTGATTTCCACAGCCAGATATTGTGGGGACTCCTATTCCCAGCACAGGTGCTCTGGACTGGGGAGCCCATTACAGGACTGGGGCCCCTTGATCCTCAGGAGGGACCTTCACAGCCAAGATTTCCCTCCTGATTTTTAACCACCACACATGGGTATAGGATCAGCCTGTTTCATGGTCTTCCCCTCCTACCAGTCTCAATGTGGCTTCTTCTTTATATCCTTAGTTATAGGAGTTCTGTTCAGCTAGCATTCAGGTGCTTCTGAAAGGTGGTTGTTCTATAGTTTAACTGTAATTTTGAAGTGGTCATGAGAGGAGGTGAGCACAGCATTCACTTACTCTGCCATCATGACTGGAAATCCAAAGTTCTATTTCTTGATGAGCATAATGGTTTTAAAGGTGTTTTCCATGTAATGATTCATTAAATAATAAACCTGTTATGCAGTTTTTTGCTTGTGTTTTATTTGATAAGAACAATTTTTTAAATAAAAAATAAAACCTAGTGAACTGCTATAGATATGTTCAAGAAAGGCCCCACTGAGAAAGTGACTTTAAGATGAGACTTGAAAGAGGAAGACAATCCAGCTATATAAGAAGAGTATAGGGAAGACCTAGGATTAAGGGCAACATTAACAAATGCATGTGTGACAATCTGAGAGATCAGTGTGACTGAGTATGGAGAGCATCAGGAGATATCATGAAGGGAAAAGCATGAACCATAAACATATGCAAGGGCATGAAGGACAAAATATAGAGCTTGGACTTTATTCTATGTAGGAAAATTTTGTTAGTATTGCCCTTTGCATGTAAATACTAGTCTTCCAATAAGGAAGATTACTGAATTCAGTAATCCACTGAATTTCTGAATTCCCCATCTGCAGAGCTCTCTCTTTTTTGTTGCCTTCTGGTTATGGACTGAATGTTTGCATCCCCCTAAAATTCATATGTTGAATCCCTTATCCCCACAATGATGGCTTTGGAGGTGGGGTCTTTGGGAAGTAATTGGGTTTAGATGAGGTCAGAAGGATGGGCCCCCACAGTAAGATTAGTGTTCTTATGAGAAGAAGAGAGACCAGAGCACTTACTCTCTCCAGTATGTGAGGACACAGTAAGAAGGCAGCTCTCTGCAAGCCAGAAAGAGAGCAAAGAGAGCACTCAATGGGGAATTGAATTGGCTGGCCCCTTGACCTTAAACTTTCCAGATCCCAGAACTGTGAGAAATAAATTATTGTTGCTTAAAGCATTCAGGTTATGGTATTTGTTATGACAGTTCAAACTACCTAAGACACCTGTCCTGTAGGTTCCAGCCACTTCAGTTGCCCCAAATTCTGATCTCTGCCTCTTCTATTCAAGGGGACTGCTGTACTTGTTTAAACTGTTTAGGTGGGGTCCTGATCCCCAATGTGGTTCTTATCAGTCCTCACTCCAACCTTTGAGCTTCTGACTATAGTACTACTTCCACCCAAATCACCCAGAATCTTAAACTACTCCTGATGTGGCAAGATAATCTAGGAAGATGTTTTCTCAAATGGACAAGTCAGAAAGTAAAGAACAGTTGAGCTTAAATAAAGAGAAAAATAGTCAGTTGTAGCACCATTAATACCAGAGAGCCATATTCATGTAATACCTTACTCTAAATCTAGTTGTGTATCAGAATCACCTGAGGAGCATTTAAAAATATAGATTCATAGTGATGTGTTCTTCAGTATTTATGTTTAAAGGTACTTTGGAAGATCCTTATGCACCCAGCCTAACCCCGAGTTGCAAACATATACATTGGCCATTATTTTTTCCTGTAAACCATCTTTTGCAAGCAGTTTCCCAAAAAACACTCCCATGGAGTCATTTCATAAATGCATTTCATGGACTTACATTAGAAACTGACCTAAAATGGAAGAGTTTTCATAGGTCTCATAGTTTGTTTTTAATTTTTAGACTAATTGAGCTGATAAGTGCATCATTTTTATAAATATATACTAACATCTCTTTTAGCCATTGATATTGAAGAATAAGCCCTGTACACATAAGTACAATTTTAAATGTTTGAAGATTATCTTTCTAAGGAGTGGAAATCAACTTAAGCCATTTTTGATGGAAAGTGTTTTTAAATGTACAATGGCTTTATGATGTGTGTATGAAGACTACTTCAATCATTTCTCAATATGATCTGGGGGTCAGTAGCTATGATTTGCCCCTATATTTAATGACTTCAAACTGCTGATTTTGTGCTTTTATTAATGTACTTTAGGTATTTCTCATTATTTCACTCTCTGTCAGGTTGCCAGCAGCCATCATTGCTTACAATTGTCACTGTCTAATTCTAGCTTCCCTCTTGCCTCTAATCTTCTCTAACATGGGAATACAGATATCCATGCTGGTTAGAATTGTATATGCAGTCATGGGAATGCTTAGTTTTTATATTCTACTTTGATAATGTTACCAGATACATGGTCTCCACATAAGAGACATAATATATCAAACTCAACCCAAATTCAAAATAAACTAAAACTAAGTTGAGTTTATTTAGTTGTCATAAACATGTATAGTAAAATTTAGATGTAAGGTAAACCCCAGTAAACAGAATATATTTTGTGGAAATTGACCTTTTGGACTGAAGTTTTCATTTTCACAAGATACCTTTTTAAAGTACAGACAACTCTTCATTATTTGATGAAACTAAATCTATTTTCTTGACAACCATTTTGTGAGTTTCATGTCAGACATTAATTCTGAAGGAAAAAAATAAATGTTCACTTTCTGCTTCTGCTTCTTTTTCTTTTCTTTCCTTTTCTTTTTGTTGTACTGGCTTTTCAATCCAGGGTTGAAATCATCTCTGTGGGATGACAGCTCAGAGAACCCAAACATCTGAAGGAGAGAGAACACAAAAATCACAAGAGAAATCCCCAGGAGCTCTGAAAAGGCACCCGCCTGAGGCAACACATACTTATATAAGCTTCCATTATGCATGAAGTTACGAAGATCTTTGCAGTGGCTCATGGGAGACCTATTTACATGGATTTTGTTACAGACACTAACCACATTTTGAGTCAGACAGAGTGGTGTCTCATGTTAAATAAATAAATAAAAATACCCTCATGAAAAAGAATATCTTCCAATCAGGAGCAGTCATTGGCCTGACTCATGACCTTGAAGCTGTGTTTAGACTTGATGGAGGAGGATGGTGATCAGTTCAACTCAAGAGATAATCATGGTCATCAATTTCTAGAAAGGTGTTATTTTTTGGTTAATGCTGGGAATATGCAGTGAGGCCTAAATGCACACACTTATGCACACACATAGGTGTTTACATTGTTTGTTTTATTTTTATATACTATGGGAAGAATTTTGAAAGATCTTTACTTGGTTGAAGGAGATTATTTCCTTAAAACTTTATGTTCACCTTCTATCTGAAAGAAACCTAATTTAGACCAAACCCGAAGAAAATTGAGTTAAGGCTGACTAGGATGGTAATAATAATTATACTGACCATGGCTATTTATGAAGCTTCTATTATAACAGTGTACTAGGTCCTTTGTATTCATTCATATGCATAATCCTCAGCACAACCCTATGTTAGTCCCATTTTACAGATGGGCAAACTAACACTTAGAGAAATTAATCAATTTACCCAAGTTTACCCATCAGTGAAATAATGGAGCTGGGATTAAAACATCAGGTCCATTTGACTCATTTGCTTTTTTGAATTCTTTAATCAGTCCCTTTCTCTGTGGCAAATGGATTCCAAAACTTAACACCTCAGGCCTGGATTAGAGCCATGGTCCCTTACCTGACTTCTCCATAACTGACCTTCCCACCTATGATCTAATGGCCATATTGCACCTATTCTTATCTCCCTTATGCTTAATTATCCTTCATTAAAAGCCCACCCTCTGCAGAATGGCACCTGACCTCTTTAACCTGCTGCTTAGAGATTTCCAGGACTCGACTCCAACTACCTTGCTGTCCTCATTTCCCATCACTTCCCACCACATTCCTGGGCTGCAGCCCATCCTAAAGCATTTGACTTTCCAGTCCACCACCTTAGACTCATCTTACTGGTACGATTTTCTCTACCTACAACATCTTTTGCCATGTCTACACATCTACATTTTGCCTGCCCTTCATGGCCCAGCTGCAGTGCTACCTCTTTCATGAAACTGCCCCTGATCCCCAAGCTGGAAAGGTCCTTCCCTCCTCTGAATTCCTGCAGCAGTTTGCATACACATCTCTGTGGGCTTTATCACCTATTACCCACAGCACTAATTTTTAGTGACCAATTCTCATCTTGATATTCTATAGGGACCATGCCTCTCTTGTTCACCACAGAATATTCAGATGAAGCACATAGTCAGCATTAATAAAGAACTGTTACCTAGATGAAAAGATATTGACTTTTTACTGCTAACATGGTGCACCTTTTTATTGAAATACAACATACATACAGAAAAGAGAGAAAATGAAGTGCGAAACAATGCATGTTTGCAAAATGAACATGCCCATTAAACCATGACCCAGGTAAAAAAACTGAATGTTAGATGCACCCCCATAATCTCTCCATCATTTTTCCTTCCTCCTCTTCCCCAAAGTTAGCCACCATTACGACTTCTAATACCACAGATTAGTTTGACTGCTTTAAAGTTTTAATAATGTAATTATACATATGTGTTCTTTGGTGTCTCACTTCTTTAGATCAATATTATGTTTCTGAGATTTGTCCAAGCTTTTGCATGTGGCTATAGTTGATTTTCATTGCTGAATAGTAGTAGTTCACTGTATAAATAAATATACCTTGTTTATTTGTTCTAATTTTGACAGACATTTGAGTTGAGAAATTGGATCTTGATGGACTTTCTAGTTTGAGACTATTACAAATAATGCTGCTAGGAACATTCTTCTATGGTGTTCTCATTTTAGTAATGATTATGGTATTGAGTTGAACACAATCCAAATTGATTCCATGATAAATTGTAATATGTAAGAGTGCTTAAAATGTGTCCAATTTTGTGTTAGAAAATTAACAGTATTAATACGAGTGAAAGGATTCTGAAATGGAAGTCCAGCATCCAATCAACGGGTTTTAAATACCAAGGCATCTGGGAGTTAGCATAAACCCATGCTTGAATGCCTGTGTGGTAATGATGGGAATAAAAGAAACCTCAGAGCTGTCTGCAATCCATGTTCTGTGCAGCAAACCACACCTGCACACTACGCAGTACATGCATCAAACTGAAACCCCGCTCAAACCCAAATCATGTATTATTTTTACCTCATTGGTGGAGGGATTCCTGTCCTAGAGTTATAGGGATGGCTGAACACAAAGCACCCAGCGCTGAACAGATGAGATCTACAGGGGTTCACTTAAGCACATATATTCCCAGCCCAGGGTAGGAGGACAGCACACACCCTGCAGGGCCACCCAGGGGTTGACACAGGAACAGACTGAACAATCAGGGGCTTTGGGAGGCAGGCTTTGTGGCATCAAGAGGGTGAGGTATCCCCTGGTTTCCACAGGGAGGAGTCGTGGATATGACTGGCTTGTTTGAATAACTCCACAGGCTGGCAGGGAACTGAAACCCATTACTGAGGGATAAGCAGGACCTGTACTTGGTCCCCTTGATAAGGACGGTTGTTTGGCTGAAAGGACTTATTCACAAGAGCAGAGTAAGGAGGGTTACTTGTAGTCAGGCCATTCAAAGCCCTCCCTATTTCTCCAGTTGTCAAGGAAGCACATAATTTTGGGACTTAATATTAGGCCTTACACCACACATGTGCATAAAAAACAAGGGTTTCATCAAAATCGAGCACAGGAGCCAAGGTGTGACCAAATTTAGCAGCAATGGGCGATACCAGATGCCTCTTCTGGAGACCTCAGAGAAGAGCTTTTTGAGGGTAGTTTGAATTAAAAAAAAAAATCTCAGTGCTTTACATTTTTGCCCTTCACAGTCTATCTAAATGATTAGCTACCTCCCCCAACATCATTTAAAGAATTCAGGTAAGTACTATAAGCACTATATAGAACTTTAAGTTTTAAGAATGGTGAGAATGAGTGTGTGTGTGTGTGTGTGTGTGTGTGCATGTGCATGCATGTGTGAGAGAGAATTTAATACATATATTTTAAGTTGATCACCATATGTTTGGTATACATACTATTCCTTTATTACAGGGGCTTTTTTACATAATATAGTACTATTTTATGTCCTTGGCTTTGATCTTACACATGGTTGATAGGCTCACTGAGGGCAGAAATCAAATCTTAATCATCTTCATATTTTCCCCATGACCTAGAAAAATATTCCTGATCTGAAAATTAATGTCAGTTCAGCATCGAGGTCATAACATAGTGCAGGTAGAGGCTGTCATATGATGACAATGATGATATAACCTCATTACTCACAGTGTGGTCCGCAAATCAGCACCTCTGGCATCACCAGCAGCATTGGAGCTAGTTAGCAATGCAGACCCTCCTGTGACCCTCTCCAGACTTACTGAATCGGAAGATCTTGCAGTGATCCATATTCTCATTAAAGTTTGAGAAACATTGACATAGAAGACCATCATCTCCACATGTAAAATATGGCTCTCATCAGGCAGGACAGCTTCCATCACAATTCAGGAAATTTGCTGAAAATAACAAAGTGCTGAGAAACTCGACATGTCGTTCCCTCACCCTCTTTACCCCACTCCGGTGTAATTGGAAACAAATTGAACAAGACCCAAAGATTTCATCAGAGTATGCACTGAATTTCTTCCTTTAAACAATAACAACAACAAAAAGAAAGGACAGGGAAAACAGCTTAGGAATGGGAAATAGAAGGAGGGAAACATGAAACTCTTGGTGCTCATGAGATGAGATGCAATTCTGCCTTAAGATGTCCCCATGTCTGGCATTTGATCCTTGTAAAGTGAAGAAATCTTGATGGACTCACTTCTCATTTCCATTTGCTTTCTTCTTCATGCCTCATTTTTATTGTTTTGTTTTGATTTGCATGGTGTCTGGCTCCAAGATGTTTGGTGTCTGATTTGAAAGTTTCTGGCCAGAAATTTGCTTGTAGAACAAAATTAGATGAGGGAGAAGTGAGAAGAGCTTGGAGCCTTTCCCTTCAGGGTAGGGAGGATATGCTTAGACAACTACTCATACCCTGCATTCTCTTTTACTCAAAACTTGGTGGCCCAAGGCAAGAGTGTACCTATGACTCATTCTGCTCATAACAAGATCATTCCACACCAAAGCACTAACTCATAGAATGCCGGTCCTGGAAAACAAACAAACAAACAAACAAACAAACAAACAAACAAACAAACACCTTGAAAATCCTATGCTCCAGCAAGCCCTCAACTTCAGCTATTTGAGAAATAGTTACACATCTTTTTTTTGTCATAGCAGCATACCATCTTTACTATCATTTACCTAATACTCTTCTTGAAATCAACTAATTTTTACATAAATCTAAATAAATTCATGTCTATATTTGGATTTATTTCTCAAATAAATTTAATTTAAAAGGATACTTTTTGTTACCAGAGGGTAAAGGGGGAGGAGGGAGGTAGATGAAAATAAAGGGGATCAAATATATGGTGATGGAAAGACAACTGACTCTGGGTGGTGAACACACAATGTGATATATAGATGATGTATTACAGAACCATACACCTGAAATCTATGTAACTTTGCTAACAATTGTCACCCCAATAAACTTTAATTTAAAAAAAAGAGATACTTTTGTTAGAACCATGAACAGAAACTCAGTATCACTTGTTCTAAATGAAAGAAGACAGTAAAAAATAAATGTAAACAAAAACCAAATGCCATTCAGTTCTAGCTAGACAGGTTGCCTGTCAAAGGTTCTGTCTTTGTTCAGAAAGCAAGCTGGTTCCTGCCCTCATGGATCTTACATTTTAGTGGGGAAGGGAGATAGACTAAAACAAATAAACAAGTAAATGTATAAATAAGGTAGTTCCAGGCAGTGGTAAATGCTATGAAGGAGTGTAAAGCCCGGCTCAGTGCCTGGCTCAAAGTGATGCTCAGTAGTGTTTCCTACATTATCCTCAGGACTTTACATAGATATAGATTATAGATATAGGCATGGATACAGATAGACATAGACATAGACATAAACAGACATATTTCCTGCAGTCCCTAAAACAACCCTGGAATATGGATAATATTATGCTCACTTTATAAATATTAAAATTGAGGCCCTGAGGAGTTCAGTAATTTGTAAAATTCCACTGCTAATAAATGTCAAAATTAGCATTTGAACCCAGATTAAAGAACCTTTAGGATGCCCAACTTTTTCAGCGTCCCTTCCATCCCCATGGACCTCAGAGAAGCCTTAATCCTGACTGTGGTACACAAGCTTAAACCATTCTTGAACTCAACTTTTTGTTCTACTGTCTTTTATTTTCATTTTCTCTTTTGTTTTCATTTTCCATGGAATCCTGTGCTATTGGGAATTGTGGGGTGTCTGCTCCAATGGGTCACAACTTTGAACATCAGGAAGTTTGCTTTTGTTTGTAATATACTTGGTAGTAAATTTCAGTTTTAATGACTTATGAGAGCTGCCACTATTGTCCTTTCAAGTGACACTGCATCTAAATAATTTCATTTAAGCTGTTCAGTGAGAAAATAAAATAAACAGATCTTGTGCTACCTTGTCCACCTAGAACTTCCTTTGGCCTGGGCCTTGCTTTAGGAAGTTATGAAGAATTTGTGTGCTGAGGGCCCTGGGAAGTCTGCCTTCCTGGGAGGATTTAGAGGGTTTAGAGTCAAAACCAAGTGGTTCCAAGGCAATTTGCATATTTATTCATTCATTTAATTCAGGAGTTGGCAAACCATGGCCCTCAGGCTATATCCAGCCCTGTATCTATTTTTGTAAATAAAGTTTTACTAGAACACAGCCAAGCCCACTTGTATTTGCATTGTCTATAGCTGTTTTCATGCTACAATGGCATGGCTGAGTAGTGGCAACAGAGAATTTATGTCTCGCAAAGTCAAATATACTTACTCTCTGGCTCTTCACAGGAAAATTTGCTGTTTCTTGATTTAATTAATTATTCAGCAAACCTGTTTGGGGCACTTACCAGGAGTCATGCATCATATTAGATAATGATGACAAAGGGATAGATCAGAGAGAATTCTTGCCTGTGAAGCTCACAGTTAAGTGCAGCATCGCAGGTTAATCATGGGAAGGACACATCTGTGAAAAAGTTAGACGACTCTTGAGAGACAGGGAGGGAGCTGGGGTTGATAGGCCATCATGGATGTTGGGTTTACTCTAGAAGTCACTGCATTATTTTAAACAGATTTGTCAGATTTGCATTTTAGATGGGTAAAACTTGGTGGCAGCGTAAAGGAACTGCTTCATTCGTGATATGAGTAGTTTTTAGATAACTGGTTGCATGGGACATTATTTGGTATCCCCCTACCACACACACACACACACACACACACACACACACACACACACACACACGCCACATTCTAAGAATATTTGAAATATAGGACAAACACTTAAACAGGATTATATTAAGAAGTATGATTAACACAAATGACTACATAACATTTATATGAAACAGAAGCGTTTGAACTACAAACAGACACTGAGACTTCTTAGGTAAATAATCTAAGCCCAAACCTCTCCTCTTACACTTTATGCCTTTTGTGAACTAGCACAATCCTGGGGGTACACTGCTACTTTCCTACTATTCACTGGGCTGAGTCTTAGAGTTAGCTAGAGATCCATCTTAGAACCCCCCAACTGAATACCTTTGTCTACCTCTGTTTGCACAGATTTTCTTTCTCTACTCTCTTTTCCCTGAGAAGACACAGGCCATCAGAAGCTGTGGCCTGCCTACCCACCATATACTCAAGGCACTCTTATCACTAAAAGAAAAAGAAGAAAAAGAGTCTGCTATCACTAGAAGAAACAGAGTATATTAATTTTTGCTGATGCTAACATTCTAATTTTTGAGATTTCCATGTTGCCAGAGAGTCACTCACTAACCCCATGATGCCTCTTTAACTTAGACCGTAGTCCAAGTTTGCTGTCTGCCCTCTTGAGCCTGTAACCCCTGTCCCAGTCCATGGCAAGATCAGAAATGTGGGGACCAATCAGGAGTCTATTGCAATAGTCTGGATAAGAAATTGTGAGTTAGTTACTGAACTAAGACAGAGGTCAGATGGAGAGGAGAGGTGGGATTCAAGAAATAAATAAGGTATAAAATTGACAGGACTTGGTAGGTAGTTGGATCTGAAGGGTGAGAAACAACTTTTATGTTTACAGTTTGAGTGCTGAGAATGGTTGTATAATTGCCAGAAACAGAAAATATGGCATAAAATCACGTCTTAGGGAAAGATATAGTATTAAATTTTAAATATGTTCTTTGAGGTATTCATGTGTATCCATACAGAAATTTCAATTAGACACATGAGTCAGAATCTGGTGAAAGGTCATGGCTTAAGATACAATTTTGGGACCCATAGTTCATAGCAGGTATGTACAATGCAAACCTATAGAACTCCCAGATGATGACATAAGAGAAAACCTAGATGAACTTGGGTATGGTGATAACTTTTTAGATAGAACATCAAAGGCACAATTCATGAAAGACATAATTGATAACCTGGACTTTATTTTTTTTAAAAAACAACAACTTCTGCTGCTCTACAAAAGATAGTGTCAAGAAAATGAAAAGACAAGCCACAGAACAAGAGAAAATATTGCAAAAGGCACATCTGATAAAGAACTGTTATTCAAAACATGAAGAACTCTTAAAACTCAATAATAAGAAAACAAACCTGATTAAAATGAGCCATAGACCTTAACAGATCTTTCACCAAAGGAGATACACAAATGGCAAATAAGCATATGCAAAGATGCTCCTCATTATATGTCATCAGGGAAATGCAAATTAAAACAATGAGATATCACTACACATCTATTAGAATTACCAAAATTTGGAATACTGACAATACCAAGTGCTGAAAAAGATGTGGAGCAACAGGAACTCTCATTCATTGCTGGTGGGAATGCAAAATAATACAGCCACTTTGGAAGACAGTTTGGCAGTTTCTTACAAAACTAAACAGACTCTTACCATATGATACAGCTCTTTGGTATTTACCCAAATAAGTTGAAAACTCATATCTATAAAGAAACCTGTACATGGATGTTTGTTGCAACTTAATTCATATTTGCTGAAATTTGGAAGCAACCAAGATGTCCTTTGGCAGGTGAATGAATAAATAAACTATGGTTCATCCAGATAATGGAATATTCTTCAGTGCTATCAAGCCATGAAAAGACATAGAGGAACCTTAAATGCTTGGTATTAAGTGAAAGAAGGCAATCCAAAAAGGCTGTAATAGTATACAATTACAACTATACAACAGTTTGGAAAAGGCAAAACTTGTGAAACAGTAAAAACACCCGTGATTTCCAGGGGCTGGGAACCTGGGGGAGGGATGAATAGGTAGAGCACACAGGATTTTTAAGACAGTGAAATTGCTCTGTATGATACCACAATGATGGTCATGAGTCATGTCATTGCATATTTGTCCAAACCCAAAGAATATACAATGCCAAGAGTGAATTGTAATATAAGCTATGGACTTTGGGTGATTATGTGTCAATGTAGGTTCATCAATAGTAACAAATGCACCACTCTGGTGGGGGAGGTCGATACTGGGGGACGCTGTGCATGAGTGGGGGAAGAGGGCATATGGGAAATCTTTTTACCTTGTCCTTGATTTTTCTGTGAGCCTTAATTTGCTTAAAAAGAAAAAGTCTTAATAAAAAGCAATTTTTTAATAAAGGTAACGTGTGGGACATAAAATATAGTGGGTACAGTGTGGGCTGCCTGGAATTTCCTTCCAGCTCTACTGCTTTCTACTTGTGACTTTGGGCAAGGTGCTCAAACTCCCCATGTTTTCTCTGTAAAACCAGAATCTGTAAAATAGGGATGATCATGTTAGTACTGATACCTGGTCTTTATGAGGAATAAATGATATATAATATATCTAAAGTGCCTGGTATAGAGTACTCATTCAGTAAATGTTGGCTATTTACTATTATTTGAAGTCTTCATGGACCCTCCCTTCATTCCATTTGCTATGATGGATAAAGAGCAATGTCAGCGAACTCAGATAAACTGACTTCTTAGTGGCTATAGAGAGAAGAGGCTCAGAAATGTTTATTCATATGATAGGTTTTTTTGTATTTTTAAATTATCACTAGAGACCAGGCTCTCGTTGAAAATATCCATAGGTTTGTTCCATTACAATTTGCTGTTAGATGCCTTTTATGATATGACTTTTGCTGGTGCTAACCTATTTGAGTGTGGAGAAGGCTAGCGGGAGTACAAAGTGAAAAGCTATGGCTCTTGTATCAGTCAGGAAGTATCCGTTATGCTTGGGTAACAAATTAACCCCCCAAATCCCAGTGGATTAACACAACAAAGATTTATTCTTGTTCACACTACTCTTGTTCATCTTGGGTCATTGAGGGGTTTGGCTCCACAGTTACTCAGGGGCCCCCAGGTTGACAGATGCTTCCCCATTTTGTTTCTGTATCATCTGAAATATACAGACGACTCCCTGGTCACTGTGGCAAGGAAATGAAAGCCTGAATAATCATGCCTGGGCCTCTTACTCACTCAGCCTATGAGGAACTAATGTCATTTCTGCTCATGCTGTTTTGGCTGGAACTAGTTAAATGGCTCTATTCTACTGCAAGAGAGGTAAGAAGTACAGTCTTCCAAGTTCCCAGAAGGAGAGGAGAACTGGACATGGTAATGTCTACCACATCTCCTCACAACTTCCCCTTTCTGCCAAATGACTCCATCTTAATATCAATTGAAAAGCATAATTCACAGAGGCACACACGACAGTACTGTCATCCTATAACCAAATAGGCTATGCATGTTCTTGATGGCATTCCGCAGAGGGCAACTTTGGCTCAATGTTTTCTCAAGATCTCCCAAATTCCCTATTTCTCCCCTTCTTTAAGTCAGTAAGCACAAATTCCTATTGAGTGCTCACAGTCCAGTGACCATGTAAATATATAGAGCCTCAAGTTCGCGGGGTTTTACTTAAGTAGGCTGCTATCGCTTAGGAATTCAGGGTTTGAGAGGCCATCAGGACAGTGTATCTCACATTCAATTCAATTCTCTTCACTCTTCTCTCACTTCTCAGTCTATTTTAATGGTCCCTTTCCTGTGTATCAAGATAGGGAAAGAATCTATACCACTTCTCCTTTACTAGTGGGGACAGTGGTCCTGGAACTTAAGAGTCTTGCTTCCAGTTGCACTAAGAAAATGTAAGCTATAAATTCAAAGAAAAAATGTAAATCTGTGGCCTGGAGAAGACCACCTGGCTACCCAAATAGGTCTCCCCAAAATGGTATTTGTCCAGTTCTGAGTTGGCCAAAGTGTGTTCCACTGAGCATGTGTTCACCAAGATGCTTCTGGAAAAGGTAGTTGCAGAGCTAAGTATGTTTAAGATTCTCTTCACATTATCTCCTCTTCTTAGTGATTGTTGACATAAAAGCCTATTAAAAAATGTTCTGCAAAGCATCTAGAATAAAGCAAAATGGCATTCTTTAACTCAGTGATTTGGGAATTTCCTTGAACAGGGAACTCTTCTCCTTTGGCATAAAATCTACAAACGCACTGGGAAAATGTTCTTTGGAACACATTCTAGGAAAGGTCAACCTGGAAAAATTCACTATGATGATCCATGGTCCAATTTGGCAACACAGTTAAAGTTGATCAGTCTTTTAGAGGAAGAAATTTTCTATCTAATCACGAAGTATGAAAATCTCAGATGAAATTTTTGATGTTTGGAATTTGCTCGGGGTGGTGGGTAGTTGTGTAGGGGTGTGAGTAGGGACATAAATACAACAGGAATGACTGTCATTAGTTGATGGCTTGTTTTAGATGGGTAATGGGCACATGAGACTTTATACAATTCTCTGTGTTTGGGTTTGTTTGAGATTTTTCCTTAAAAAAGTTGTTTTTTAAAAATAAAATATTTAAATCAGAATGACTTCTGATTTATTTATAATAGTATTAACAACTAGAGTAAATATATCATGTTCCAAGGTATGTTCTTAACACTTTACATGCATTGTATCACTCAATCATCCTAACACCTGAATAAGGAAGCTGTTTATTATTGTCTTCATTTTATTGATTAAAAACAAAACCAGAGGTTCAGAAATGCAGACACCTGCTTAGGAGCACACAGCTAGTAAAAAAGCAGAGGCAGAATGTGGACCGGGTCTTTCTGACTCTTAGGTATGAACTCTTAATAAGTATTGGGTTGTCAGAAAAGTCATGACATATTTTTTCTATGTTTTTCATTGCAAAAATGCGTCATGACTTTTCCGACAACCCAATATGTTATGTTAGCTGCAAAGAGGACCAGACACCCATGTCCTCAGACCAGACCAGCTTTTCCCTAATGGCAAGCTGTATGGAGATCTAAATTATAATCAAGGTTGCTTGCCATGTGTAGAGAAAGAAAATACAGTAATACCTTGGTCTGCGAGCATAATTCGTTCTGGAAACAACTACTTGTATTACAAGACATCGCTCATTTACCACACTAAAATGTATTAGAAATGTTTGTTCATCTTGTGGAACACTTGCAAACCACGTTACTTGCAATCCAAGGTTTTACTGTACATGGAACCACAGACTCTCAGAGCTGGAATAAGCATTAGCAATCACACAGACAGCATCTACCAATACAATCTCTATCTCTTCTCCAATTTTCTGCACATGGGGGCATCAACAAAAGGGTCTTCCATTTTTTTTTCACCACAATAAGTGCCTTTCCAGGAGATGGAAACCAAACTTAAGGTACCAATACTACTCCAAACCTGTTAACTTAGTTTTAAAATCTCTGATCTCAAATTTTCCAGAAGGGTGAACATACTACTTTCTTATAAGTACAGAAACTCCTCTAATTAGGAGTTTTTTAAGTTAATTGCATGAATTAGAGCAAAGTTTTGCTATAAACAGAAATAATGTCTATTTTGCTTGCCATCAAAAATGGCCATGGCAACCATGGCTCATCATTCTAGCCTATGAGCACTTCATCGATGTCTGCTTAACTTCTGAGGCATTTTCTCCAAAGATTATTTACTAGTGAATATGAAAGCAATGAATGTGAAAGGACTACTGAAAATAGGTGTACTATGACAATTTTCCTTTTAAGCTGGAGGTAGAGAGAAAAGGACGAATGTTGCTTATACAGCAGCATTGTGGATTTACTAATAAATGGACGCACAAACAGTGTTCCATAACTCGAACTGAGAGTAAGGGAAGTTGCTTTGATACTCCAAAGAAAAGGATATTTTCAGGGCTTTGTCATCAGCAGCAAAAATCTTTTCGAGAAAAATACACACAAAAAAACAAATAGTGTGTGTACAGTTTTGTTAAGTCAAATAGTGTGTTTCTGGGTGGGAGAGTAAAGAGAGTTTATTTTTGCATTAAAGTGAGTCATATTGGTTTTGTTTTTCAAATCCTTGTGGCCTTCCCAGGAGGCCTTACCTGACTCAAGTTTACACTTATAAGCAACAATCTGATCAAATCAGTCACTGGAAATGAGAAACTATTTGTTTATGCACATCCATTCTCAACAACGATTTTGCTTGTGAACAAAGGAGAAAGCTAATTGCTGTATTAACTGAATTTTTTTCTTTTTTATTGTAATAGGATATAAAGAGCTGCAATCAAAGAGAATCAAGAATCTCAAAATGGGGCCGGCCAAGTGGCACATTGGTTAAGAACTGGCACGGGACGCCAGCTCTGAGCAGCAGGGCCCCAGTTCAGATCCCACATGAGGGCCAGTGATACTGTCCTCTACAGCTAAGATGCTGAACAACAGCTCGACCTGGAGCTGGGCTGCTGTGAGTCGCCGGTGACTGTGTAGGCTGCAGCCCCTGCTACAGTGGGCTGCCATAAGCTACCATGTGTGGCAGGCAGTCAGCGTGAGCGGCGGGCAGCCAGTGTGAGCTGCCAAGAGTCACAGTGAGCAGCCGTCCAGAGGCCAGCAACTGATCTGCCTCACCCAGGAAGATTGCAATGATGATACCAACATGGGCCACTGAAGCAACGTCCTCCACAGCTAGACTGAAGAACAAAAGAACAGCAACTTGTCTGTTCCCCTCCCCCAATTCCCCAATAAAATCTTAAAAAAAAAAAAAAAGAATCTCCAAATGTCAGCAACTGTAACAAATTTGTCCCTGAGTCAATCACTCTGCAGAGGGTTTTAGAATATTGTGTGATAGACCAGGCTGGGCCAAGTGCCCTTTCCTAGGGGAGGGGGAGGGAAAGGCAACTTTACCTAAACCACACAGACTAAGCACAATTTTTATGGAATAGGAAGGAGTCATTCTTCAAAGAAAAGGATGCTGAGAAGACAAATCATATGTCCATTATGGGGCCCAACCAACAACAACCAAAAAAACTGGTCCTACACAAATATACTAGATGCTCAGAGAGAAGCATAACTAAAGTTTCAGAACTTGCACCTGCGAACAAGCCCTATTTTCACTGCTGCTTTGAGAGTATATTCTTTATCCCAAAATGCTATCACTGAGCAAAATCATCTAAGGAAACATTTCGATGAAAGTAAGGAGAATGAGAGACAGCACCAGGAAGTTAGGAATGGGGAAGGTGAAGAGAAAAGGGGAATTCTGATTGGGGTAGGTGATAGAGGAAAGTAATCATACATTCACCACTCCTCAGTGCTGACAAGAAAATACTGCTTGTCATTTTATCAGGTGACAAGATTGAGCTCTCTTAAGACTTGGCCACTTGCTGCATTTAAGCAGTTTATATGCTCACTTCTTAGTGTCACAATCTAGCCTTGGTCTGTAAGGGGCCTGCTTGCAACAGGACAAAGCAAAGTCCAGGACAGCAGTATGATTATGAAAAAAGTTGGGAATACAGAACTTCCAGCCTTTTCAAGTTTAAGGATAAAATGGATTTTGTTCGCTTTCACAATCTACTCCCATATCCTAGGCGGGTTTCTGGGAAAGAATCTAGTTCCTCCACCTTCTACCAAAAGTACAAAAAAGCATTGCTGAAAGTGCTGCTTGCAATTTAAGGCAGAGCCCTGTCTCATTTTTTCCCACACGTTTCCATTTGACCTTGGGTCCTTTCCCTGGAGAATCATCTGAGGCTCCCGAGGAACCATGGCATGGCTGCTGTAGTAGTCCTCAGCACTTGCGTTCTTTCCTTTAACCCTCCAATTAGTTCTTTACCTTTTTGAATAAAATGTGCTCTGAGAGCTTTGCTTCTTAAGAGCTCTACATTGGAAAGCCTTTGAGAATTTTCTCTGTGTGTCCTGTGTGTGTATGTATGTGTATTTGTGTCAACATGTTCTTATTTTTTAAAATTTATTTTTCAATTACAGTTGACATGAAATATTACATTAGCTTCAGGTGTTCAACATAGTGATTAGACATTTATATAACTAATGAAGTGATCACTCCCGTAAGTCTAGTACCCATCTGACACTATACATGGTTGTTACAATATTATTGACTATATTCCCCATGACTATTTTTATAACTGGAAATTATAAGTAAGGTGATATTAATGAAAAAAGAAGGGCAACTCCTTCCCAGCTGAGCCAAGATTCAAGGCATCTTCCTTACCTAAAACACTACGTAAGCCCTGTTTTCCATGCTTAAATTCTTGCCTTGATCCAAGCTAATGGCTGATGGTACAAGCAACATGCTTGGAAATTCAGGTCACAGCTTGACATCCTAACAGTGGAAAATGACATATTCAGTAGGGTATGAATAAAATGCAGCTATCAATGCAGTGGAGTCTGCTGGGCTCCAGCTCCTGCTTTCTGCAGATTGTATTATATGTACCTATCATTACCTCCTGCTATTATTTGCATCTTTTCCTGGTGCTTTGTCTAACACTTGGTTTCATAGGATGCCATTCAGAGACTGACAGGGTGGTTTCCGGGGTGGAAAGGGTTTCTTCTTACGCAAGTCTAAAGGGAGGTGGCTGTTCATAATTAGACCTGACAGTTATTAAAGTTTTCCAGTGTGCTTTTATGGAGAAGAAGAATTATGGGGCTACAAGAGATGGCAAAATATTCTGATACCTATGGTGAGCCTGCAGCTTGGCTTTGTAAAGGTTGCAGTGGGAATTCAGAATCCCAGGGGTACTGGGAAAAACTGCAGTTCTTTAATCTAAGCACTTCAGATTGCTAGCAGTTCAGGTGGTCATATGGTCTACCTGCATAAAACATTTCACTTCTCATTGCTTTTAGGAAAAGACAAAAACAAACAAAACAAAACAAAACAAAACGGCCTTAACAGGCTCTATCCCAATATCATCCTGACTCCCTAAATATTTCCCTGTCTTATCTCATACTACTCTCTACCATATGATCTCTGTTCCATTTCAACCCCTTTTCCTATCATATTCCACCTCCACAGGGCTTCTGCACCTGCTGCTTCCTCTGCCCAGAATTTTCTTACTTACTCATTAACTCCTTCTCACCCACATCTCAGCTCAAGGGAAGCTTCCTCAGAGAAGCCTCCCCTGATATCTGAATGAGCCAAATCTCCTTTAATGTTTAGGTTTCAAAAGATGGGGATGTAGGAAATGGGAATGGCAGGCTCCTTCTCTAATTGGGAAACTCCTATTTAAACTTCAAAGTCCAGTTCAAATCTTTCCTATTCTATGGAGTCGTTTTTAATTCCTCTGGGCACTCCCTGTGGTTCATGACTTATTCTTATCTCTTCCATATCACTTACAAATTTGTTTGGTTGTTTATCTCCTTTTCTGTTTTTCTACTCAGTGTTTGGCTCTTGAAAGGCAAGAACTTGATCATACTCATCCTGTGTTCTTAGTCCCCATTTGCTTAATAAATGTTTGTTAATGAGTGAATAAGGAAAAAAAAAATGAAGTGCAAGTGTAAGAGAAAACAAATAAGATAACAGTCTTTATTTATGAAGAAAGTGATGGTCATATCCCTGAATATTCATTTCTTTTTAGTTTAAACCAGACACATTTTGTACTACAGATCCAGGTATATCATTTGTAGTGGATTTCTTATAATTTTAACTGTGCTTCTATTTTTTAAAACTATCATTTATAGTTTAAAATACCTCTAACTCGCTCCCACTCCCATCTGGTTATCACATATCCTTAGCGCTTCTCCATCCAATTCAAACCCACATAAACTTACCTCTCCTGTGTTCCATTCGAGGTGATGCATAGTTGATATCATCATTTAAGCTCAGCTAATTTGCTAATTGGAAAAGGGCCACAGAGGAAGTCAGTCAGGTCTCAAGACCCCTCACTGTAGTGGCCTTCTGGAAACAATGCCATTGCTTAATCCAACAGTGACTGGGATTGTGGCAGGGTACATTCAGCTGCAAGTGGAAGGAAACTTTACCAGACTGGCATAAACAAGGAAGAAGTTTAGTGTTCCCTGTTTTAAAGAAGTCCAGAGGCAAATGTTTTCAATTACCCAGAATCCTTCTACCCTCCTGCTCTACTATTCTTAATGGTTTTCATCTTCATAATTACAAGATGGCTGCTGTACCATGAGGCTTTGCATCCTTATTCTGGACAGGAAGAATGAGTAAGAGGAAAGGGCAGATCAGTGAAAAAACATGCCAGCCATATCTACCCCTTTGCAAGCTTTCTCAAGAGGTAAACACAATGGCTTTCTTGAAGTCTCATTTGCTGTAACTGTGTCATATGACCACCCTAGCTGCAAAGGAGGCTGGGAAATTGAATGTTTTATGTAGGCATTGCTGATCAAGACAAAATTGGGATTCTTTTAGTAAGGAAGGAATAAGAGAGAATGGCTATTGGGTCAAGATCTAGCAATGTATGCCACAGAGTACTTACTGAGCATCTCAATGAGCCAAGGAAGAACCATGTCTGAATCCCTTTCCTTTGGGCATTTTTTTCAAATTGTGAGAAAAAGCTTGCTCCTACTCAGGGCCTAGATGTACGTATTGTTGCCTTCTGTAGAGCTGCATTACCCAGATATAATTTGGGGTCTACTTGCCCTTGTATTAGTCAGGGCTTTCCAAGGACAAAGACTCAGTAGGATCTATCTATCTATCATCTATCTATCTATCTATCTATCTATCTATCTATCTATCTATCTATCTATCATCTTGTATTTATCTATTGATATATATAGAGATTTTAGGGATTGGCTTCTGCAATTGTGGGGGCTGGCAAGCCAAAATTCATAGAGCAAGTTGGCAGGCTGGAAATTCAGGTAAGAGTTGATAATGCAATCTTGAGTCCAAAATCTGCAGGGCAAGCCAGCAGGTGGGAAACTCAGGCAGGGTTTCTATATTGCAGTCATTAGGCACAATTGTTTATTCTTTGGAAACCTGTCTTTGCTCCTATAGTCTTTGACTGACTAGATGAGAACTACTGACATTATGGAGAGTAATCTGCTTTACACAAAGTCTATTGATTGTAAATGTTAATCATGTCTAAAAATATCTTTAGAATGACATCTAGGCTTGTTTTTGACCAAATAACAGGGCAGCATGGCCTAGCTAAGTTAAAACATAAAATTAAGATCAAGATCTAGTTCAATGCTATAGCCTGGAGAATCGAGATGGCTACACATTTTCAGGGACTTATGTTGTTAGGGCCACCTTAGGCTCCATATCACATTCTGTGCAGCTTCCATCTCAAACCCCAGTTCAAATCTCCTCTGAAACTAAAACCTATTTTCAATATGCCACCATAAAAACATCACTTGCATATAGCATTTGTGGATTTTAAAGACTTTTCTTATTATTTGTTGAGTTGGGAGCTTTTTTTCCCACCATTTTCCACATTTTCCTCCCTCCCTTCTCTGCAACTCTATATTAGACTGAGACCTACATACACCAAACCTCATTTTTTTTTCTCTCCAAAATGCAAAATTATTTCCCCTCTTCTGATATTTAAAATCACGAATTCTCAGATGTTTGGGATCTACCTTAAGTCTTTATCAAAACATTTTTTCCCAACAAAGACATTTGTTTCTCCAATTGGGATTCTGGTACCATTGCTAAGGAGGAAAAAAAAATAAAATAATATATATACTTTAAAAATATATTTTTATGTATAAAAATATATATATTTACCTTTTTATACCTAGGAGTATGAGACCAATAAAACATGGCCCTTGAGAGAATTCAACCTTTCTAGATAAAGCAGAGTAATAAAGACATTCAGAGAGAGAGAGAGAGAGAGCTCAGAAAGGCATTACAGTCCAGAATTTTTGCCATATTCTCCTGCCAACAAGCCCAAGCTTCTTAGCATGACACAAAAGATCCCTGCCTAGTCCTCCACTTTTCCCAGGCAGTCTACCCTCAAACTCTATGTTCCAGTCATGTTAAACTCCAAGTTATGCCACTTCTTTGTCTATGCTGTTGCTGTGTCTATGATGTTCTCTCTCTCTCTCTCTCTCTCTCTCTCTCTCTCTC
>NW_017731403.1:677825-710244 GCF_001890085.2 Hipposideros armiger
CTCCCTCCCTCCCAGTCTCCTGGTGAATTCATCCTCCTGAGAAGCTTTTCCTGACTCCTCCAGGGAGAATGTTCCCATTGCTTCTTGTGCAGTCCTCTCTCCCAGGAGGACCAGGAACTTTTCTACACTATTCCCTTGTGCCTCAGGACCACAGCTCAAAAAATATTTGTTGAACTGAACTAAATTCAGATGAATTGGCACATGATGTTTTTCTTCTTTGGAGAGTATCCACTCAAAGTTATTATATAGCCAGGGAGAATTTCATTTTGGGAGCCTATATTTAAAACTACTGTTACATTGTAATGCACTAAAACAGTGCTTTTCACTTTTAATAGAGACAAAAAAGCCATTCATATAGATCCTTGAGAATGTATTTGAAAATCTCCTAATATTTCTGAAGACCACAGCTAGAGAGACAGTGACTTTAAAAAAATCAAGTTTTATTCTATGGGAGAAGATTTTTCAAATGTGAGTTATTACTCCCAAAGAAGTATTGTTTTAATAAGTGGTAAAACTTTTGTTTTAGATTATCATTAAAACAAATCCCCAAAGGGAAAATATCTAGGATTCCTAAAAATTACTCAGACCTCAGGTGCAGAAGCATGGAGGTCACAACTCATGTGGCAGGCTTCGTGATAATAGAAGGGCACGAACCTGAGGCAGAGGATCAGGTCCTCATACCAAGACAGCACTGGTCTTCATTTCACAGACACATGCTCAACAAGGCCAAGGGCAAATCTGAGCAGGAGTGTTGCTAACTGACGTACACACACCCTAGACCCAAAAGTGTCCACAGTCAACTGTGGTTGAGTCCCTGTGCAGGGCTCCACTCCCACAGGTGACTGGCATTCAATACTATTAGAACGGGACCCCCAGTGATCTCTCTGCCCCCCAGAGATCCTTTTTACTCTTCCCTTAGATCCTGCCATTGTGTTTAAGAAGAGAACACAGTGGCCTGGAGGTGTACCAAGGCTCTTGACACTGAGGCAGATGGCCTTGCAAGCTCAGTCCACTGTCTGCTCAAGCCTCACCTCTTCTCCAGCAAAGAAAACTGCTGTCTTTCAGAGGTTTACAAAACCATTTGAACATCAAAAACTGCGTTTTCTATTTCAACAGGATGCTGTACATGACAGTCCTCTGAAATTTCCTATCCACCAAAATGTGGCTCATGGCACCGCCTGACTTGGAGTTTGTTCACAGTGAAAATTCTGTCTGCCTCAAGGAGCTGCTTCATTGGTGAGAAGATGCTCTGCTGTTGTTCTCCTCTTTCTAAGTCCTTGCTTTCATCTGGGTTCACTCCATTAGCTTTCTCTGGCAGCCTGCAGGCCCCACCCTCACCGTGGGTCTGGCTCGGGGATGGTCCTCCAGGGCTGAGGCAATGGATAATTTCCGTGTGTGCACACACTTACCCTGGGTGTACAGAGATGGGTTCTGGCTGATGGGCTGTGTGATCCTAATCTTACCAGAAGACAGCCTGCTGAGCAAAGGCTGATGGCAATCCCCTCAGCTGCCAGGGCTTTTACTCTCCAGTAATTTTTTGATTCCGAGAGGCCCTTGGGTTTCCACCAAACACAGAAAGTGAAGTCCAAACGTTTTCCCCTTCACCAACTCCTTCTTCATCTACAGCGGCTCCCAAGGGTCCTCTGTAAGAGGGGCTGGGCTCTGTGAATCAATGCCTCAGCTAATTTCCCTGTGTTCTGTCTGCTCTCGCCTTCCTGCTTCCATTGCTTGAGTAGGTTGCAGATGCTTCTCTTGGGGTCTGGAGCTTGCCAGCCCCATCTGGGTTTGGTGCTCTGCTTTGTAGCTTTTCTCCAAGTCTGTCTTTGCCCGGAATGGTGCCATCGGCTTTTCCCATGCCAGCAGTGGCAGACCAGCCCCCTCTCCCTTCTTTATCTCCTTCCCTGCCCTGACTCCTAGACCTGGGAAAAGAGCTTATGACAACTAACTCGGGCCCTTGGATAGAAAACCATGCCAAACAAACAGGGCCATGACCCAAGGATGGAATTTCTATTTCATTTTTTGCTCATCGTGCACGATTAAGATAAAAGGATTGCCACGATGCAAATGAATAATGTTAAAAAATCTCTAAAGATAGAAAGAAAAGAAAGAGTCACATGTACTAATTGATATGAACTTATGACAAAGACACTTGGGGACTCAGAGTAATAGAGGAAGTCACTTCCTTGGTCTTACTATGTGGTCCCCCTGGCTCCCAAAAATTACAACAATAGTATGTGCCTGAGTTTTGAAATCAATGACAGTAACCTCATCTGAAGTGACAGGCTCTCATATTGTTCACCTACCTGTGATGTTTCCCAAAAGAGATTTAATTGGGTTAACCAAAATGTTACGCCTTTATGTTCTGAGTTCAGAGCAAGCCTCAGAGCAGAGCGGCTTCTTTGGGCTCAGGTCACAAATGGTTGCCTTCAACCTACAAACCTTTTTTGGCCCTGTAAATGGTGACTGGTGCAGCAAGTTGGTTTCATTTACAAAGCTCATAGGTTGAGCTGTGGTAGCTTTCCCCAGACAGTAGATGTGTATGCTGCAGGCATGGATCATCTCAGAAACTCCTCCCTATCCTTTCAGAAGACCCTGCCAAGAAGAGGGGGAGTGGTGGCTAGAAATATGAATGAGATAAAATTACGGAGGTTGCTCTGCCACAAATGGAAATTGCCAGACAATGGGGTTTATTGTCTGTGCTAACGTGACAGAAACTCATGGGCTGGGATATTGCCATGAACGTGACCTCCACCTGCCCTTCGTTTCATTTACAACTTTGGGCAGATTACTCTGACCCTCCTGAAATAGGTGATGACAGGTATTCAGTCATTGCAGGGAACATTGGAGCGTTTGTATATATAATCCCCTCTATTCTAGCTCTCTAATTGTTGATTTAGTGCTTTTCATGATGCCTCTTAACTAAATGTCACGTGAACTGACCTGCAAGCAGGCAGGGGTTTTGTTTATTTGGAGCTTTAGGCTGATATTGTCAAAATGCTACTCCCCCTCCTACCTCACCCCACCCTCAACGGCATAATTCTTGTAGAAGACCAAATATCAGCTTCTGGCACAACCACTGAAATGTTTACCTATTGCTGTTCTTTGTCCAAAAATTTCACCAAAAAGGTCTAAGCAGAGAGCAGAGGTTTCTAATGCTATGAGGACTTCTTTATAGCCTCAAAAAAACAATTGGCAGACTACCGCCACTCCTCCCCCCTTCCCCAAATTAGGCTATATGTGCTTTGAGGAGCTGTTGAGTGAGAAAATACGTAATAATAAAATGAATTCAGTAGCCCTTTGTAATTGAATGTATATATTACAGATCACAAGATCTGCATACATTTCTAAAAATAGCCCTACACACACACCTGGGGAAGGAGTATTCTTTAACAGTTTACAGAGATTGCAGGTATCACAGGCCTCTCGCAGGAATTGGAACCAATGTCAGAAAATTGTTCTATAGGGTCCTTGCCCTGCTCGAAGATTTGTTTTTCTCCTACCCAGAATGCAAGCGTACTGGGCCATAAAGGGTCCAGAATATTCAGCATGTTCCCAAATTTTCTCCAACCTGGTGGACTTCAAAATGATGAGTGAGGGAATCCATTGTTCTGTGACTAAATCAGGGATTCTGATCTGTTCTGAATAAGAATGGGAAACCTGACCAAAGCTAGATTTTTAGGCTCCAGGCAGCCTAACTGGCTCTCCTTTCCTCGCTCCCCTTTCCTCATCCTGAAGGATTCGTGAGATCAACTCCATAGCAAGGTCAGGCCAAAGCTCTGAGGTTCTGCTTCTATTTTAAAGCCATGATGTATAGAAAGTGAGAGTCTAGAGTTCTAACTCCTCTACTTAGAGATGTGACCTAAGGTGTCAGTGGTAATCATTAATAGTAAATGGTAGGAATACACGTCTTGGCCTTCTTGTGTTTGGGTGGGGCCACGTGACTAGTTCTGGCCAATGAATTTTGAGCAAATGAGATGATGTCACTTCCAGGTCAGATCATTTAGTTGTCAGTCTGAGATCCTCCAGGGCTTTCTATTCCTCTGACGTTTGACCCATGGCATTGGAGATGGTGGCTATTCCATCAACCTGGGTCTCTGAAGACTATGATGAGCAGAACTTCCCTAATGAATGATGATGGACAGGTAGTATGATGGGACATAAACCTTTGGTGGTTTAAGCCACTGCCACTTTGAAGTCACTTGTTACTATAGTGTAAACTAACATAACCTGACCAGACAGGCTAGGTTATACTGCACAATCATTTTATGTTTTAGGCTTCCCAGTACAATTCCATTGAAAAGTTAAAATAAATATTTTTATTTTTTATAACCAGATGTCTCCTCCAGCACCTTCATCCTATCACCTCCAACCATCTCTGATTTGACTGGAATTGAGTTGGTTTTTAGGAATGAAGTGCTGAGGAAAGGCATTCTTGGCAGGTTTTGGTCTGTTGGCACACCTTTGGCCAGGCTTCTTCCATAAGAAAAAGAAGCCTGTCCCTTCAGGATGAGTCACACAGGCAAAGCAAACAAGGGCATGCCTTAAGAGCCCAGAAAACACAGGACTCAAGACTTTGCGCTTTTATGGGTATCAATCTAGTTCTTTTCATAGGCACAACCTTTTTTTGTGCTTGATTTTAAATGGAGTTTTGAATCTTGGCCAATTTGAGTCAGTTTAGCCCCATACCCTGAAATACCCTTGGGTTTGTGTTTGGACAGTTGCAATGATGTATTTCAAATCCAGTGTTTAGTGGCATGCTTTAATGACAGGCAAGGAGTAATGGAGCAGTTTGGCACATGTCAGGTTCTAAATGTAGGGATGAAGGTTCTAATGGGAACAGAGGGAGAAATAGATTTGTCCTGAACTTGGCAGTAGTGTCACTGTGCCAAGCTCTGCCAGCCTGATGGTTGAACACTTTCAGATCCAGACTTTTCTAAAAAAATAGAAAAGCACCCTGGAACCACCAATGAAAAAAGAAAACAAAGATCTCTGCATTGCAGCACCTCTTACAAATACCAGTGATTTGTACACAGAACACTTTGGGTAAAGACTCTTTCAAAAGCGTGACATTTTAACTTGGTCCAACATTATTGTTTCCCCATTGCTATTTCCCTTCCTTTGATAGACATCTCATTATTAAGCATCATATTATTAACACAAATGCTTTCTCTGGAAACCTAAAGGCAAGGGTGCTTATTAATCAGAAACCAAATTTTCTATTCAGGCTCATAATCAGGGATCTTGGAAAATGTGAATATGCTTATTTGCTTGGAGAGACTGAGACCTGCTTCCTCCTGTGGTACCTGATCTGCTAGGATAATGATGTCCTAGGGAAGGTGTCCTGTGAGGCACAGGAGAAACTGCTTGACACTGGGCGATCCTGGGGTGTCTACCAGGGAGGGCCTTACAGGAATCGATGGACCTCTGCAAAGTGTGATATGAGTAGTGTTAGGAAGACTATGTCACTTAAAAATAGCTCCCCACCAATGTGCCTGCATTTCCAACATCAGAGACTCATTTCTTACCTTAAGGATTTCATGTTGTAGGAGATGTAGGATAGTTAGTAAAGTCCATAAACCCTGAAGTCGTGCTCCCAGGGTTTGAATCCCAGCTTTGCCACTTAGTAGTTGTGTGACCCTGGGGAAGTTACCTAAACTCTCTGAGCTTCAGTTTTCTCATTTATAAAATGGGATACTTGTTCTGCCTCATAGGGTTATTGTAAAAATTAAGATGAGTTGATATATGTAACACACAGAATTGATCTGATATCAAGTTCCTAATTTGGACTTCAAGTTCCATAAACAGCCAAGAGTGGTGGCAAAGTAGTTTGGTTGAGGAGGAGTTACTTCCAGACCTGCAAAAGGTCCCCTTGACAAGGATTTGTTCTGGGGTCTTGCGTTCCTTTATAAAGTTCCTGAGGTCTTGTTCAGTTCTAAACTTCCCAAAGATAGTCCCAAAGACCCCTAATATAGGCGTGGAATGTAGGAGTGGGAGAATGAGATGAAAATAGAGCCACCCCCTTTCTCCTGGGGGCTCCTGAGGCTGCTAGAGAAACCCTGGGCCCAATCTGGGTTGAAACTGGTGTCAGGAGTTAATCAGTTAACTCTGTTTGTTATGCTAATTTTCTGACACCAAAAGGAAAAGTAGACAGACTTTCTTCTCTTGTTTTAAAGACAACACTCTTGTCTAAAGTGAAGGACCAAGAAAAGGAAATATGATTAGTTCATCTTACTCAAGACCATTCAAAAAGCTTCTCAGAAATTGCAGGATCTAATCCCTTCAGGGCAGTTGGCTCCCAGGCCCTTTTCTGCATACAGGTCCAGAGAACAAAGGCTCAGAGAACCACATAAGGGGCAGTGCCCAGAAGAGGCTGCTCCTACCTTTCTCCAGCTTTTGAGGTTAGATTTACGAAATTGTGTTCCTCTAACAAATGGCTGTTTCCTCCGTCCTATGTAAACTGCTGAACAAATAAAATGGAGGTTTTAAAGTTCACACTGACCTTTTTGGTGTCTGGGACAATGCAATCTCTTCAGTTTGTAATGGAAAATAGATTAAGCGATCTGCCTGGCTTGCTTTGTAGGGAGCTGCTGCCTTCCCACTTTCAATGCCCTACAATCTTTGCTCAAACGCTCCTTTCTGGTAAAACCCGTGGTCGTGGAATAGGCAAGGTGGGGTTGTTTGTACCCTGGTTTGTGTTTTGCTTCTCTCCTAAAGCAAGACACTGACTTTGTATTTGAGCATATCTCCCATTCTCTTCAGTTCCTTTGTTCACATCATGAAAGCTCATGTTCAGTAGCTATTGTTAATTGAAACCAGGATAATGGGTCTAGAAAAAAATACATAATATAAACTGTTTTAAAAAGACATTTTTCTGGGCCTGAAGTCTCAATGTCAACATATCTGGAGTTTGGTTTGGTTTTTGCTTTGTGATGCTTTTTCTCTTGTTCCTACTCCAGGTTAATGGAGTCTCTGAATATCAGCCCATTTAATCCTTTCTCTAAAATGGTATTTTGTGTTTTCTTCCAAAAAACTCTTGACTGGACCTATCCCATTGGAAAAGCCTCGGAGTGCCAAGAAAACATATCATTTCCTGTCTGAGAGCAGGAAATCCTTCTATAATTACCATTTTCTTTCTCTCTTCTTCTTCCAAATCTGCAAATAAATTTAACAGTAATTTTACACTTTTCCTTCACTAAAATGAGATTTCCCAGCATGCTCTACCAGGGGGTGGGCCTATTTGTCCAAATGAGGTCAACTTCCCTTTATGATCAAATTTCTTTTGTCCCTTCCAGAGATATCATTGGATTTGAGCTCCATGGTTATGCAAGTAGGATATACTTATAAATTTGACTATTGATAATAGTTCATTTTATGTTTAATTTGGAAAATTGGAGCTTTGTCCAGCCTTTACAATGACATCAGCTTTTGTTGAGATATATACCATAAAAGGAGCTAAGTATTTTACATACATTGATTAGTTCATTTAATTCTCAGGGCAACCCTATGAGGCAGATATTATTACTCTCATCTTACATATGAGAAAACTAAAACATAGAGAAATTAAATAACGTGCTCAAGGTAAGTGGCAAGATTCAAACCCCTACTTTGATTCTGAAGTCCAGGGTCTTAATCATTATTATCTGACTGCTTTTACACCTAGCTGAGTAAATCTTGCATGGTGAATTTGAAATACATACTTGTTGAATAAATGAAAAAGAAAACAAATAACTGCTCCTTATAGTATTCCTATCACAAAAGTCAATATCTATAGTATTCAAGGTAAATAAAGCTAGCTGCTGTAAGAAATAACCCCTACATCTCAGTGGCTAACACAGTAAAAGTGCATTTCTCACTCATCTCACAGTGTAATATGATCTATGATCAGTAAAGGTGTTGGGGGGGAGGGGAGGGCTGCTCTCTGCAGTCATTTGGGATTCAGGCTCCTTCTAGAGGCTCTCCCATTTTCAATGATTTTCTCTCGAGGTTGCCCTGAGCATTGTGGTCTCCAGGCTCACATCGTCATCCAGGTGGCAGATGGCAGATGAGAGCGTGGAGGATGGCTCTGGGAGTTTTAGGGCTAGGCCTGCAAGTGTCTTGCATTCTATTGGCCAGGATTCAGTCACATGACCCCACAAACAGCAGACGAGGTTGGGAAATATAGCTTAGCTGTGTGCCAGGAGGAACGTGAAATGAGCTAGGTGAGCACATAGCCTTGTCTCTGCCACAGACTTGTACCCTGTTTTATAGATGGAAAACTATAGACTTGTACTGTATTTCCTTGACAAAATGCTTCCCTATTACTTGAATGAAAATTTCTATTATTTGAGTCACTTCTTTGAGTCTGATAGCAAAGATGGAAGATTTGCACACTAAGGCCAAATGTAAAATGTACAAACTCTTCCTAGGACCATCATCACTAGTTTGCCTTTGTTAGCACAGACTAGATTTGTTGACAATATTATAAATCTCTGGAATTTGTTGGGAAATTTTAACAAAAGTAGACTCAGTAAAAAACTCTGGGTATGAAGAGTAGAAGAAGCAATCTAAGAGTATCTCTTGGTGGGGGTATGCCTTGCTTAGGGATAAAATATATGTATGGTTTAGAAACTTTATAAGTTTAATCTATAAAGAGGTTAATTATCTTGTTCAGAATGACAAAGGTAATCAGTTGTTAAACCAGATCAGAAATGTATTCATCTGTTTATCTATCTTGAACTTGACTCAACTAGGTGACCTCATTTTGAGGTAGCTTCTTTTCATTGAGAAATGTGTTTTAATGTTATTTAAGTGACAACTGGCAACACCCTCCTCCTATTTAAAGTTATAGCCCATTAAAGGCAGTCTTCTGTTTACTCTCCCAAGTATTGGGGCTCTCAAGTTTCTCACTTCTAATGATAGGCTGAATTATTCATAAAACACATTTATCTTTCTTATTCCAGTTATTAATCTCTTGATGCCATTGGTGGTCTCGAGGCTTTGCCGTAAAAGCTTAATGCATTTTGCATCAGTGTGTCACACTTGCTGGAGATGCCTTTGGCTTGACACAAAGGGGTTAAAAAATAGTACTTGAGGCAGTGCCAGACAATTAGGTAATTACAAAACACTTTTGTACATTAAAGTAATCTTGCAAGCATTACGCTTGAGGTCATGGCTACCAACTCTTTCTTTCTTAATTGTGCACTAGGGTTTTCTACGTCATCATCAAGTTTCAAGATTTAAAAGTAAAATTATTTTCTTATTTTTAAAGCAAGCTGTGCTTTTTAAAATATTGTGTGATATCTGTGATTTTTTTAAAATACACGACTTTAATGATATGAAAATACTTCCAAGTTAATACTGATCATTGTAGCCAATACTGACTGAGAGCTCACTGTATGCTAGGTTCTGTTCTAAGCACTTTGCAAGCGCTATCCCATTTGCTCTCTCAACCACCCTGTGAAGTAGGTAATAATAAACAGCTAAGGATCAGATAGTACTTCGTGTGCTCCAGGGACTCGTTTAATATCATTACAATTCTCTGAGGTTTATACTCTAAATTTTATTGAACTAAGAAGCCATCAATTGCAAGGCAGTGTTATGGGCTGAATTGTGTTCCCCCCAAATTCATATTTCAAGTCTTAACCCCCAATACCTCAAAATGAACTATATTCGGAGACAAGGTCTTTAAGAGGTAATTAAGTTAAAACAAGGTTATTAGGAAGGGCCCTAATCCAAGATGACTGATGTCCTTATCAGAAGAGGAGATTTGGACACAGACAGGTAAAGGGGGAAAATCATGGAACAGGGAGAATCAGCCATCTACAAGTGAAGGAGAGAGACCTGAGAAGAAATCAACCTTGCTGACTCATTGATCTTGGACTGCTAGCCTCCAGATCTGTGAGAAAACTAATTTCTGTTGTTTAAGGCACCCAGTCTGTGATACTTTGTTATGCAGCCCTAGGAGACTAATATATGCACCAGTATTTTATGTACCACTAAGAAAATAGCAAATTAAAATAAAGTCAAAGACCATGGCTTTAAATTTTGTTTTAGGCACATTGAAAGAATCCTTATTTAAACACAAGATTTCATCAAATATAACTCTTGCATATACATAAAAAAGGAACTGTAAGTGAAATACACCAGTTAAGGTATTCCTAAAAGTTTTCATGCACAGGGCCGGCCGAGTAGCACTTTGGTTAAGAACCGGCTTGGGACACCAGAGGGCTCTGGTTCGGATCCCACATATGAGGGCCAGTGACGCTGCCCTCTACAGCTAAGATGCTGAACAACAGCTCAACCTGGAGCTAGGTTGCTGTGAGTCGCCGGTGATAGCGTAGGCTGCAGCCCCTGTGCTGCAGTGGGCTGCCATGGGCTACCGTATGTAGCCAGCAGCCAGCGTGAGCGGCCAGCAGCCAGCGTGAGCAGCTGTCCAGAAGCCAGCGACTGATCTGCCTCGCCCGGAAAGAGCGCAATGATGGTGCCAACTTGGGCCAGTGAAGCAACATCCTCCCCAGCTAGACTGAAGAACAAAAAGACAGCAACTTGTCTGTTCCCCTTCCCCCAATTCCCCAGCGCTGTTCCCATCCCCCAAATCCCCAATTAAAAAAATATATTTTTTCATGTACAGAGTATGACTTTTCCAAAATTCTTTTCTACTCAAAAGTCATTAAAATCTATTTTTCCACACAAAATTATCTTCTATACCATCAAGAGTGTTTGTGACATAGGGTATCTTAAAAGAAGATTCCAGGATGTTCTCCCTGCCATGGACACCCATCCTGCAAGTTTTGATGCTGACATTGTTTTGATCCTGCTGATCTGTTTCATCTCTGTATACATAATAATGTTGTTTCGATGCTGAATTTAAAAATTTTTGCAATAAATAATTAGTTATACAATGAATGGAAAAAATAAGGAATCTAAAGTAGGAGAATGGCTAAGATGGAGGGAAGTCTTGAAATGAGAGAGGAAGGACCCCCCCCCCCAACACACACGCCATCCAGCGTAAACAGTCTATCTCACAATTTTACCACTGACTGTCTTAGTCATCCATCTTCTGGTTGGCATACAAATCAAATCTGCCATTCTTTCCTGTCAGGAAACTGTTATATTCTGTGTGTCACTGAGGCATGTGGGTTTCTCAGGGCTGAGCTCATCTGAGTTATCTCAGTTGAACGCAAAAAGGACATCATAGGGAAGGAAGGCAGAGGGGACATTTGGCCTAGGTCTTGTGAGCACAGAAAGCCTCACATTCTAAGCTGGGGGATTTTCTTCATTTAAAAATATTCTAGTTGCCACAAAATATAGAAATGACCCAAGTCTTTCTTGATTTCTAAAAGACCTTGATCCCAAACATTAACTTGTCATTTGGTCCATCTTTGCAACAGATATTAATAGAGTGGCTACTGTGGTTTGTACTGCTAAGTGAGTAGGTGTGCGTTAGATGCCCAGGGGAGTAACGCATGGTCTTTCGCCTCAAAGAGCCCACCGTCTACCAGGATAAACAGACCTGTAAACTTGAAGTTTCCCTGGTGTGATGAGTAGTTTGCTGGAAGTGTGTAGAGGAGGAAAAAATGAAATATGATTTATGATTTATCCTAGAAAGTTTTATATACAAGGAGGGGAGGCAACAGTTTGTAGCTTGAAAGAAGAACAGGTGATTCGGTGTCCAGATATGGGTGGTGAATTTCTTACACAAAGAGTAAAAACAGGTAAGTGCAAACACAGGACTAAGATGCGGGGTGCATATAGTGGAGGGGCAGGAGATGTAATGAGAAAGCTAGTTGGAGCGCCTTGAATAACAGTGGTTCTCAGTACTGGCTACACATTAGAATCACTGGGAAGCTTTTTAAAAATACAGATGCTTTTGCCCTGGTGCAGGACAATGAACCCAGATCAGAACCTCTAGAAATGGGATTCTAATGTGCAGCCAGGGTTAGGAATCACTGCTATTTGTTTTCTTAATATGAATGGACCTTATCTTGAAGCCTGGTGTTCTGAACCTTCTGGTCTACCCCTTCACACCTGGGTAAAGGAACCCATTCCCAGCATTATGGCAGTATTTCTCAGGGGCACACACCACTGAGGAAGTATCACCATTTTGGAGAAAGTAGTCCTGATTAATTAATTAGAAAAACTCCCCTTCCCTTAGATTATTTTAATGTGACTAAGCTTGTGTGACAGAAGACATCTAGTTGGTTACCTTGAGTTTCACATAACCTGGCTATTAAGTGATAGAGATTGGTAATGTCCAGAGGACCAATTGAAATTTCACTTTCCATCTAAATAATCTGGTACCATTTGGAAGCAGAGATGTTGACCTGTATTGTGAAGAGCAGGATTATTGCTCAGCCATGACCTTGACAGTTGTCACACGACTTTGGTTTTGCCTCAATCAGTTGTCACCTCTTGGGACTGTAAATATTGACACTCACCCTTAGAAAAATCAATATCTGCGTATTAGCTTCCAATTTCATATATCGATGTGCAGATCTGAGGGCCTCGGGTGAATATGGGATGACTTCAGCATTCGAGAATGCTGCCTCGCTTCAGAGCTGGATTTGCATTTCCCTCAGTGATTCTTGGCTTCGTGACTTCTATCGCTATTATCTCTCTGCAGTGTATCTGTGTGCAAAATTTTGGCAGAACCATTTTAGAAGCAAGCAGACAAGAAAGGAGGATCTGCTTTCTCAGAGCTCAAAATTAACTTCCTCAAATTTGATACAGTAAATTCCTTGAAACAACTCTTAAAATGTAAAAAAAACCCAAAAAACAAAATTAACTCTTTGGTAGAAAATGCGTTTTGAAAGGGGCTCTCATTTATCTTTGCTTACCTCGAGGGATCAGGGTATCCTGGGATAGCTTTTCCACCCCCAATCTCAAGTCAAGTGCCAAGTCAAGCAGATTAAAAGTGAATGTTTCAAGTAGTATCATCATCTAGATCTCTTTGCTATACACAATCGGTCTGGTGGGTTTATTTTCCTATAGAAGTGACTGATGTTTTGACGATAACTGTGTCTACACAATTTTCAAAACATCTGGGTTGTTCCAATCAACTCTGTCAGGCACTGCACAGACGAGACTCCAGGGAATGATGAATGGAAGTGATCTGATTGTTTTGGTCAAATGGACACAGATGTTGACAATGATCTGCCCTCGGTTTCATAAACTTGAGTAAGGCACCATGAGGTGATTAACCACCTTAACTCTCGCTCATTCATCTATGAGTCTGCTTGGAAAAAGTAGGAAGAACCAAGGAGTGTATCCAAAAATAGCTGACAAGCCCCTCGGCCTTCACTGTAGAAGTTTCATGACTGTTGTTCCCTTAGGCAAAGTTGGCAAAGGTTTGGTGGTGGCTGGCAGGTAGGAGAAAGTACTTCACTAGCATCCCTCCTTGGTTTGAGATCCTGCAAGATCAGCACTGTCTCAGCAAGAAGCCTGGTTTGACAGCTCTAATAGGCAGGCAGCCCACAGGACACAGAGCCGAGGTGCAAAAGAGGGCTCTGCTCAGGGAAGCTAGCTGGAGCTAAAACTTGGCCCTGACTTTCACCCAGGTGCTCTGATCTGACAATCAAAATTTGCCTACTCTTTAAACTAAACTCACTTTGTTTTTTTTTTTGTTTTTTTCATTCACGCATGTTAGGATTTCTGATGTTCAAAAATTTTAAAAGTAACTGTTCATGTTTCTTAAATTATAGGAATTGTTAGGTCATCAATACAGGGACTTTGGAAAATGCAAATCGTACAAAGGAAAAAGAAGTGCCCACAGGCCCATGATTAAAGGCAATCACTGTTCATATTTTTGCCTGTTTGCTGTCACTCTTTAATGTGTGTGTGTGTGTGTGTGTGTGTGTGTGTACACGTGTATATGCATATATTTTAACTTTAAAAGGACAAAATAAAATAAAGCTTGCACCCACGCTAAAGACATGATGGGCGACCTTCAACTACACATATTTGCAGTTAAGACCAAGGACTACTGGGGGCCTTGCCTGGACCACGTGATGTTGCTGAGGAGGCTGTTATATTGCTAATTTACAGTTTGGCTTCACCAGGCAGCTCAGTGATAAGCACGGCTTGTTCATGTCTTTGATGGATGCCAGGTGGATTGTGGCTGGACAATCCTCCTTCAATAGCCTCAGCACTTTGAATCCATGGAGCCAGCATGAGGCCCTCCCCTGGGCAAAACACAGTTTACACAATGGGCACCCACAACAAAAAGAACAGTCACTGTGGCAGCGGTACCAGAATTGAGGACAAAGAAGCACTTAGGCAGAGAGAAAAGAGGAAGAAAGCTAGTGAGTGCCCAGGAGATGCAGCCACCGAGGTGGCTGGTCAGGCCAAGCAGCTTTTCTGTTGTATTATAGGTTTGCTCCAAGAAACTGAGCTTTGGTGCACCTTTTCATTAGATGACCTGTATTGCTTCCAGGAATGAGTGCAGCCAGTTTTCAGAGTTTTGACATTTTTTGCCCCCCTCTGTGAGGGCTGTCAGCTTGCAGGGCAGTATGCTCTTGTCGGAAAGTTTGGTGTCAGCTGTAAAATTAAAAGCGAGAAATAACCCCAAATAAGAGAGTGCTAGAGGCCAAAATATTTCTCGATGCTGGTGGGGACTGTGGAAGGCATGTGTTTACGTCTTCCCTCCAGCTGGAGCCCAGAAGAGGCATCCGGAATGGTGGCATCTGGTGGTCTCAGGAGGCAGGGTCTGCGGCGGGACAAAGGCAGCGAGATGGCAGGGGGCCTTCTGCTGGGAGTTATATGAGGCCCTTGTTGAAGCCAATGAAGCACGCTGTGTTATCTGGAGGTTTTTTTAGGCCTGGACTGGGCTATGGAGTAAAGGACTGGGCTGGAGTACCCAGGCTTAAACATTTTTTGCTTCCTAGTTTTTTGCTGGTTGTGGGCTGGAATGTGACATGTTGTTTTCTTTTCTAACAGGGTCATCATTTTTAAAAACTAATGATTTTCCTCCCTTAAGAAACCAGGCCTTCGTATCAAATTAAGAGAAATGGTGGTTGGTGGTGAGTCTTGCTCCCAAAAAGTCCAATAGAGGATGATCTGTGTCCTGAGAAGCCAGAAAGAGGGGTGGGGGCTCGTTGCCTACCACTCTAGAGAACTGTGCTCCAGCAAGGGTGAAACACATTTCATAAAGTTCCCCAGGGGAAACATTAGGCCTGAATGGCAGATTAGTTCAGACACAGTATAATAAGAGGTCCAGGTAGAGCTCAGTCAACCAGCCCAGGGCAGATGTTCTCAACTTCCTTGAGTATATGAATTTCCTTTTTAAACGCTGACATTATGCAAATAGCTACAGGAGAGTGTGAGTAGCTGTTGATTGAGAAAATGAATGATGATTTGAAAATTATTAAACATGTTTAAAAGCATATTACTTGGCAATCAAGTAGTTAAAACCAAAGTTTGAAAGGAATTATCACAATAATTTCTATAATTGGACAAACATTCAACACATATCCCTCATGCTAATTCATCCCAGACTCTTTGTAGTACACCTTGTCACTGTAGAAATGTCAGCCATGACACAATCCTTCATTTCCTCAGGAATGCGAGATTCTTGATATACCCCCACAAGGTGTCAATGGTGTGATGATTTAAGGACGGGTGGCCACTATTTCAGAGTTAAGTCAATATAAAAAAGCAGAAATCCCGACCCAGTGCCCTGCAATACTTTCACAAAAGAACTTCTGGACTGTACAGTGGAAGTGAGGGGAGCCTTGTCCTGCTGAAACAAGGTTTTCAAGGACTCCCTGAAGTTATGGGAAAACCCTTCAGTATATTCTGATTTACGATTCCAGACACTATGGTCTACACACACACACTCACACAATGGCCCATAGCCCCATGTTTGTGGTATATCACAAAACGCATTAACTGTTGGGACATCCTTTACATGTTCAATCACTATGTGTTGGCATTGGTGCCCCATATATGGATACTATGGAGATTAGCATTTTTGGTTAAATAAACATGTGGCTTCATCACTGAATTTGAGACAACCTGCGAACTCCACTTCATTTTCCATGTGAGTCTGAAAACGGCAGCTGATGTTTTATAGTTTTAACTTATCTGCTCCATCAGGGCCTGTAGAGGGTGCAAGAAGGTTTCATCTTTCATCATTTATGGAGAAGTTGCCAGATCATGGTCTGAGGAACACAATGCTCTCAGCCAGCACTCTTTGTTGACTCGTTGGGGCTGTGCTGAATGTGACACAAAAAATGATTCAGTTTTCTCAAGATGTGGAATGAAAGAACAGTTACAAGTTGGTGCCTACTACATGTTTACTACTCATTGAATAATACTTCTTTTTTTCCAATTCTTTTTGAACAACCCTATATATACTGGTCAGAAACTACAATTGTTCAGTAATGCTTTTGAATTAATTTGCGTTCTTCTAATCACCAAAGCATGTAAAACACCATAAAATAGACACATACATGTATCATGCCACAATAATGTACCACTTTATAAGGTGGCAAGCCTTTTTATATTCATCTCGATTGATCCTCAGAAAAATCCTGTAGGATAGGTACCATGGCTCCTATTTTATATATGAGGAAATTGAAGCTCAGAGAGATGAAGTCACTTGATCATATCTTGCAAAGTGAAGGTTGTAGAACTGGGATTCCAGCTCAGGTCTGGCTAAAGTTATTATGATATGGCTATTACCCACCCCTAGCTCTCAGCCTTACCCATGTTTGTTGCCTTCTGAAACAAGAAAAAACTTTTACTTATTAAAAATAATACTGTGCTGTTATTCTCTTTTCTAAAAAAGTAAAGGTTTTTATACAAGTAAAGGTTTTAAGTCTTGAATTTTGTTTGTTTTATTAGGTTGAAGTGTGTAAAATTGTTGGTATTTGGCCATTTCTAACCTATGGTTCAACATAATAGTTTCCTTTTTTCAGGAAGGAAAAAAGAAAGGAAGGAAGGAAGGAAGGGAGTATAAGAAGAAATCAGAAATTACTAGCAAAGCTCTGCTACTCTTTCCTAAATCCTGCTGCTGTGCAGCCTCTTCCCCCAGAATCTTGGCTTTTATTGTTCATTGCCTTTGATCAAGATTTTCACAGTCACCAGACTCCTTAAGTAATCAACAGAGACCAACTGTATCATATTGTCTTTCATTCTTCATTTTTTTTTAAAACAAGGATTGCACAGATTTCTAGCCACCACCCTGAGGGGATAAGAAGAAAGAAAAAATCGGCAGAACAAAGTCTTGCATTTATGACTTTGCATTTATGAAATACAACTTTCTCTTCCCAGGGGAGCTGGGTGAGGGTGGGGAGGAAGTAGGGGTGAACACTAGCTCAAAACAAAATTTATAGAAATGTAAAGTTAGCACACATTGAAGCTTCAGATGAGGAACACATGAGCTCAATGTTGAAAGAAAAAATATGAGTAAACAAAAAAAGAAATAAACCTTTTTTCATTAAATAATTAACTTGGCAATGATATGAAGTGTTTTCTCAATGAATCCATTTATAGAAAGAAATACAAATTTGGCCTTTGAAGGACAAATGGGCTCACCCCCTAATGCTATCTCTGGAATCTAAATATGTTCAGCAAGAGCTGGTAGGAGAGAAATGTTCTCTAAAATAATTATTATGATATGGCTATTACCCAGCACCATCAGCATGTAGAATCACATTTGGCTCCAGCCCAGTGTGATGTGAAAGAAAGAGGACTTTCTTTTCCTATAAATGTTAACAAACTGGATCAGAATGGTGAATCCAGGAGCCAGAACCTCCTGTCTGGTCTTCCCAGATGGCACTCCCTTGGACAGCATTGCATCTTTGGCTCTCTTTGGCTGCCCCCAGAGGAGGACAATGGTGAGACCTGCTCCAGGGCACAATGCTGGTTACCTCTGTGCCAAGGCCCATTATTAAAAGTGTCTTTGTAAGGAAGGAGCTGCCAGAAGACACCTCCCCATAGCACATGGCCACTTTTTTTATCTTTGGCATTCTGTAAAGGAAATGACCTGAAAAGATCTAAGGTATTACATTATCGCTACTATCACTATTAATTACTATTATTTAAGACTTTTTAGTTTGCTAAGGCTGCCATAACAAAGTAGCATAAATAGGGTACCGCAACAAAGTCACAGACTGGGTGGCTATTTTCTCAAAGTTCTAAGGCTGGAAGTCCCAGATCAAGGTGTCAGCAGAGTTGGTTTCCCTTGAGGGCTCTCTCTTCGGTTTGTAGATGGTTATTTCATGTGTCCTCACATGGCCTTTTCTATGTGCCCACACATCACGGGTGCCTTTTTTGTGTCTAAAATTCCTCTTCTTATAAGGACACCAGTCATATTGGTTTAGGGGCCACCTCAATCTCTTCATTTTAACTTAATTACCTATTTAAAGGCCCTATATCCAAATTCAGTCTCATTCCGAGGTACTGGGTGGTAAGAATTAAACATATGAACTTTGGAGGGAAACAATTCAACCCGTAATAAAGACCTCTGAGGATATTTTTGAATTGGAATTGTACTGTTTTGTTCTTAATTTAGATGTAGTTTGAGAATGCTCTAACCATGTCTATGAGGTTAAAGAATGTGGAGTTAGACATGTGTACAGCTTTTCTTTGCTCTTAAGGGCCTCTTCTGTTTTTTTCCTTACCTTTTCAATCTTTCCAATGTCTTTAAGTTTTAGATATGTCTCTTGTGAATAGCATACAGCTAGAATTTCAAAACACTCTAACCTGAGGGCCGTCCGAGTAGCACCGTTGGTCAAGAGTTGGCTTGGGACGCCAGCTCTGAGCAGCAGGGTCCCGGTTCAGATCCCACATGAGGGCAGTGATGCTGCACCCTCTACAGCTAAGATGGTGAACAACAGCTCAACCTGGAGCTGGGCTGCTGTGAGCCTCTGTGAGTGGCCATCCAATGGCAGGCTATTAATCTGCCTCACCCAGGAAGAGCGCAATAATACCAACATGGGCCAGTGAAGCGACGTCCTCCACAACTAGACTGAAGAACAAAAGGATAGCAACTTGTCTGTTCCCCTTTCCTGATTCCCCAATTAAAAAAATATATATATATATATATGACTACGTGAATACAAAATAAAACAAAAAAAAACCACTCTAACCTGAAAATCTATGTTAAATGTGGAGTTGAGTCTATTCACTTCATTGTCATTATTGATGTATTTAGTCACATGGGCCACGCTTAGTTCATCAGTCATCTTAGGCTGAGTTACATTATGGTAATATACAAGTTTAAGATTTCATTCTGTTGTCCCACATTCATCTTAAGTTAATTGTGTACCTTATTTGCCTTTCAAGTTAGCACAAGTAACCATTTTCTCAATATTCTGCCACTGCATAATGTGGATTCTCATCTATCCAGCTTCCTTTAACAGTTTCCTAGCCACTCACTTCACATTCTGAACGTCAATACCATGCATTGCAATTCGGGGGTTGTTTGTTTGTTGTTATTGTGACAACATTCTCTAAAATATTCTCTAAATATTTTAACATATTTAATATCTTGACCTTCCTCCCAGAATATAAGACCTCATAATATTTTAATTCTTATCACCTTTTCCACAACTTAAATGCTATCATATTAAGTATTGTAGTTATAACTTTTGTATAATCACACAATCTACACATTAATTTATTATTGTATCCAGTCAAATTATATTTAGATTTAACCCCTATTTACTAATATCTGGAATTTTTTCCCTGAAGTAAATCTTTTAGAATTTTCTTTGGCAGAGATCTGTTGGTGGTAAAACTCTCAAATTTTTTTTCTCTCTAAAAAAAGTGTTTTGCCTCCATTATTAAAAGATATTTTTGCTTTCTTTGAAAGTCTACACTAATCACACTTTTATTCTATCAGCACATTGAATATTTTATTCCTGTCTTTATTCTTTTATTACTACTGTGGAGAAGTTAGCCATCTGTCTAATTGTCATTGCTCTGGAAGTGATTTTTTTTTTTCTGGCTGCTTTTAAGATCTTCTCTCTGCCTTAGGCATTCTACAGTTTTACTTGAATATGCCTAGGTGTGACTTTCCTTTTATTTATTCTTCTTGGGACTTTGGGGGCTTCCTGATCCTGAGGTCTAGAATCTTTCAACAAACATTTCTGGAAAATTCTCAGTTATTTTCCTTTCAAATATGCCTCTTCCCATGTTGTCTTTTATCTCTTGCTGAATGAAACTCTAGAACATCTCACTCTGTCTGTATGTAATTTAACCTATCTTGCGTATCTCATTATCTCTTTGTGACACCATGGGCAACTTAATGAGATCTATTTTCCATTCATCAATTTACTACTCATCTGTGTCAAATCTTCTAACATATTCAGTGAGTATTTTCATTGAGGTAAAATTTACGTAAGATCAAATCAAGCATCTAAAAGAGTACAATTCAGTGGCTTTAAGTACAGTCACAATAGTACAACCACCACTCCTATCTTGTTTCATCAAAACACTTTACTAGGAAAAAAATCTTTAAGTAGTTACTCCCATTACACCCTCCCATTAGCCCCTCGCAACCACTGATCTGCTTTCTGTCTCTATGGGTTTACCTATTCTAAATATTTTATATAAATAGAATCATACTATATGTGACTTTTTATGTCTGGCTTCTTTCACTTATCATAATGTTTTCAAGGTTCATCCCTGTTTTAGCATATGTCAGTACTTCATTCATTTTTATGGCTGAGTAATATTCCAATGTATGTGTATACCACATTTTGTTTAACCATTCATCCAGTGATGGGTATTTGGGTTGTTTCTAGCTTTTGGCTGTTATTATCCCCGTTTTCCAGATGGGAAAACTGAGACACAGAGAGGTTAAGTAACTTGCCAAAAGTCACATATCTGGTAAAGTGATGGATCTGGAATTCAATTCTAAGTAGACTAGCTTGCAAGTCCATAATTTCCAACATCATCTTATTCGATAAACATTTGTTTAGTAGCTACTATATTCCAGGCACCACAAATTTTCTTCCAACTCCCCAGGTAAAGCTAATTGTTCCCTTCTCTGTGCTCCCAAGGCATTGTGTATTTGAGATCCACTGCCCGACACAACTTAAACATCATTCCTGGGCAATAACTTTCCATCAATGTGGCTTCTAGCTCTGGCCTTATCAAATTTGAGCAAGGTAGAGCAATGAAGACCATAAACTGAGACTTTGTATTTAAAATTATCAGACTTTTCCCCTTATTTCTTATAATGACTTGGTGATGCAAATATGATTATGTTGAAATGGAATGTCAATATTAGTAACTAAACCAAACTAAATACGAATAAAATAGAATAAGAAAATTAAAAGAGTAATGCTTGACATCAGAGCTCATCAGGGAAATGCAAATTAAACGGCAATGAGATACCACTATACACCTATTAGGATGGCCAAAATCCAAAACACTGACAACACCAAATGCTATGAGGATGTGGAGCAGCAGGAACTCTCATTCATTGCTCATGGGAATGACAAATGGTATAGCCATTTTTGAAGACAATTTGGCTGTTTATTATAAACAATTATCATATGATACAGCAAATTATGCTCCTTGGTATTTAGCCCAATGAGTTGAAAACTTACGTTCATGCAAAACCCAGCACACAGACATTTATTGCAGCTTTATTCATATTGGCCAACATTTGGAAGCAACCAAGAAGTCCCTCAGTAGGTGAGTGGATAAACTGGGATGCATCCAGACAACGGAATAGTACTCAGCACTAAAAAGAAATGAGCTATCAAGCCATGAAAAGACATAGAGGAACCTTAACACATATTACTAAGTGAAAGAAGTCAGTCTAAAAAGGCTACATACTGTATGATTCCAACTATATGACATTCTAGAAAAGGCAAAAGTATGGAGACAGTAAAAAGATGAGTAGTTGCTAAGGGTTAGGAGTAGGAGATGAATAGATAGAACACAGAGGATATTTAGGGCAATAAAACTACCCTGTCTGATACTAAAATAGTAGATATATGTCATTATACATTTGTCCAAACCCATAGAATGTACAACACCAAGAGTGAACCCTAATGTAAACTATATATTTGGGGTAATAATGATGTGTCAGTGTAGGGTCATCAATTGTGACAAATGTGCCACTCTATTGGGGGATATTGATAGTGGGGAAGGCTGTGTATGTGTGGGATCAGGGGGTATATGGTAACTCTCTGTACTTTTTGCTCAGATTTGCTATGAACCTAAAACTGCTCTGAAAAAAATGAAGTCTATAATTTTAATTAAAAGAACAAATCTCCCAAGATGGCTGCTGCATTGTAACATGGGTTACAATGGAGGAGAGAGAGACTTCTGAGAAGATGCTGAAAGTACTTCTAGGTACTTTCAGGGATTTGAAGCTGATATAGTTGATGAATTGCCAAGTGAATGACTCATATTAGTAAGTAAAAGTAGGTAGGAATTATTATCCTCACTTTGTAGACAAAGAAGTAAGACCTAGAGAGAGGCAAAGAAACACATCCATGGTCATACCTAGCAGGAGGCAGCCCAGGAATTCAAACCCCCATCTACTTCACTCTGTATCCTGCACTCACCTCAGTACTTCACTGCCCACCCAGAGGGAATACGTGGAAAAGTGGGGAAGGTTCACTTAAAAAAACATGTGATAATGTTTCCAGAAAACTGACATAATTGATGAGCTGTTGGCAAATATCAATCAAGAAAGATCACTACAATTTAAAAAGACAAATTATCTATTAAAATCATGAAACTTGATAACATTTTGGGTCCATGATATTTAAACTTTTAAAAGTAAGAATATAAAAGGATGTAATCTACAAAAATGATCATATAAGTATAATAATATAAAAACAAGAATATTATTTTTCCAATTCCCCCCCCAAAAAAGGTAGAAAATATAAATGTGCATCAATAAGGGACTGGCTAAATAATGGGGTGTATGTGTGTAAACATGCACATATATTTTGGAATAATATGCAACTATATAAAAAGATGAGCGTTCTCTTTGTGCTGACATGACAGCTCTCCATGAAATGAAATATAGTTGAATGAAAAAAGTAGCACTGTAGCACGAGCCTAATGGAATTCCATATTTTAAAACAAAATAACAAACTTTTATCTACCATTTATCTTCTTTCTCTCCAAGCCAGAATATAAGATCCCCAGCACCTACCACCATATCTGCCATATAATAGGTGCCCAGTGAACATTTGTTGCATGCCTGTATATATAATTCTAGTTCCAAACAGTAGAAAATTAATATAAAAGATTAATAACCAATGAAGAAAAGAAAGTAACATTTGAGGAGCATCTAGTTTATTTCAACCACTTAATTGGTTGTTTTATACTTGTTATTCTATTTAACACTCATAAAATTCCTATTAAAGTAAGTGAGAAAATTAAGGCTCAGAGAGATTAATAACTTATCCAAGGTCACATGTTTAGCCTAAAATTCAAAAGGAGGTCTTCTTGATCCCACAGCTCTTGAGCACATTTTCAGGTGTAATCAGTAATACACTTCCAGAACCTTCTCAGTGGTATCTTGTATGTTATCTTTATATCTTATCTATATTATATTATGAACACACTAATATAAAAGTGCAAAATTTGAAATGTTTTGTTCATAGCTCCCTAAGGACTCTTGGAGATACTATAAATTAAAAAAAAAAGAAGTATTTGTTGAATATCTAAGCTTGTATGAGGCAGTATAATTGTTGCTGCCACATCTGTCCTCCAAAACACATTGGTAGATAGGTTTTCTTCTCCCCGTTTTGACAGATGAGGAAACTGAGGCTCTGAAAGTTTAAGCCACTTATTCAAAGTCGCATAAATGTTGAATGTTCAAACTGAGACTCCCCAGATTTGTCTGAATCCAGAACTTCTGCTCTTCCCAAACTCCTTCTTCTCTTTCCCACCACAAGGTCAAGGCAGGTAAAGGACTCAAGGTCACAGCCCTTCTAAAGGCTGGACCTCCTGCTCTCAAAGGCTCAGATTTGGCCAAGCCACCACTGACAGCCAGGGGAAGAAGAAGGGAGAGGGCTAGACTGGACTTGCTGAGCTTTGGCTGTGTAATTTTTGGTGAATGATCCTTGAAAACCAAGTCTATCAGAACACATGAACCCCCCCAGGTGGTGGCAGACAGTCAGACAAGACCCACTGCAGAGGAAGCCTCATATTCTCTGTCCTGGTACTATATAACCCATTATTAAAAAGCTGTCAGTTTCTTCCAGATCACTGTATTATGTATGGGTTGCAGGGCTACCAATTAGTTTGAGCAAGTGCTAAAAATAAGTAAATGATGAGGAGCCTTCTATTTCTATCCAAGATAATTAGGGCCTGTATTTAGGGTGACGAGGTAAAGTGGGGGTTACATTAAAGATGTTGCATAGCCCTTGAACTGCATTCAAGAACCAATGATCTGCTCTGCAGCTTCTGTTTACAAACAGACTGATTGCCCCAACTGGGCCCCCTTCCTTATGTCTGGGGCTGAAGTCTGGAGAGAGGCAGTTATGTAGTGCTCATGATTTTATTCTTTCTTAAGATCCCCTTATATAACCGATTGTTGTGCAATCAAGCAGTTGGTGGTTCAAGGAAGCTGGTCCGTACCTTAGATAAGACGTTGAATTATTCCAGGGGACATTTGGAGTCAGGCAGGCTGGGAGACAGCGAGGAGTGACTGGGCCTCCCACACGGTCTTTTAGCTGAGAAGTTCCCTATATGTAAGCCACATGAGTCCCCCATTTCCTGAGCATCTGTATTTGGTGAGCACTGGAAACCTCTTTCTTTCCCACTGAAGGCCCCTTGTTTCCTCTTGGTAAAGTCAAAAACATGACCCAGTTGCAACAGAGGTACAAAATAGCAGTTTGGCAGGAGGAGGAGAGGAAAGGAGGGAGGCATGGTGCGAAGAAGTCTCTACAATTGAAACAAGGTGGGAGAATCACAAGAGTGTTCATGTACACCTTCAAGGCTGCATATATACATAGATGTGCACGCATGCGCATGTGCACGCGTGCACGCGCGCGCGCGCACACACACACACACACACACACACACACACACGCTGGCTACCACTTCTAGGACAATAGCTGGTGGTGACAGATGTGAGTTAGAGGAGGAACTAGAAGGGGGATTCAGAACACATCATGCTGAAAAGCCAAATGATCTATAAATTGCCTGCAATGGATTTCTTTTCATGAAAAAGTTGGAACAAAGCCTAGAAATACTACATTAGAATGTTTATTTCCTCACAGACTCATTTCTCGGTTATAATAAAATGTCAGTGGCCCTCGGTGCCTACTCTCCCACCACCGTTCCATATCCTCATGTGGGAAATACCTGGACCCCGGGTCTCCCTGAGGGAGGAACACAGGAGCCTAACCTGCTCACAGCTTTTTCAAAATCAAATATAGTGATACAGAAAATGAATACAGCAATTTCTCCCACCATTGCCTTACCTTTATTGTCTTCAACTTTCAAATCCAGGGGACGTGTGTGGCAGAATAAATGTCTTCTGTGTATGTACATTTTTATTAAAAGGAGATAAGGGCTTGTCATAAGATCCTATACCCAAAGGGGTTCTAATGACATAAAGGGAATTTTATTCTCCATATTTGTGATCCCTACCTACCTTGGGTAATAAAGGTGTTAGAATGTCCTGATTTAAACTTCCTCTCCAAGATCCAATGCATACACTATGCTCAATACTTTATAAACATATTAATACTTTTAATCTTCTAGCAGTGTTGTTGCACCCATTTTACAAATATGAAATTGAGGATTAGAGAGGTTAGGTAAGTTTCCCAAGGTCTTAACAAAAGAAACTGTCTGAGGTGGGATTTAAAACTTTCCTATCTGACTTAAAGCATGGTCTTTTAACCACTGTCATTGCACATAAGTTCCACGCAGGAAATAAGAAGGAAGGAAGGAGAGAAAAGGCAAGGACCATCTGGGTCTTTCCTTTTTGTCAGGAAAACTATAACTCTCTCAGAAATTTCACCTAGTAGAAGTGCTCATCAGCAGAGCTACAAGTATGGATAACAGGGGAGACATTATTACCTGGGAATATTACAATCCCCTAAATACTGGAGCTCTTATAACAAGGGAGGAGGGGAGAATAGATACTTAATAGGCAACCAGCAGCATCTTCCACACTGGGCATCTCCCATACGTGATGGCAGGATGCTGGTGTGAGGTTGCTAAAGTCTGGGCTAGGATGCTGGAAGTCAGAATTAGAAGAATATAAAAAGATTCAAGAAATATTCTAAAGAAAAAATAACTCGCTTGGAGACAGATTGGATAGAGATCCTGAAAAAGAAGAATGAATGAGATGGTTGCAAGGAAAATGGGACTGTGGCGAATATAATAGTGAAAGAGCAGGTTATATGGGACTGAAGATGGGCGTGTTTTGCATACACTGAGTTTGAAGTGATAGTGGGACAACCAAGTGGATATGCTTTCTGAGGAGGTGCCAATCCCAAATCCTGAGGGCTGGAGCCACCAGCCTCAAAATGATATGGTAGTGATGGATGTGTTTCTCAAAACAGAGAGCATAACAGAAGGAAAACAGGGTCTGAGGAGCATCCCCAATTTAGATGAGAGAAAGGAAGTGAGCTGATAAGGTGAGCAAAAAAGTTTGCTAGGAGTTCAGAGGAGAATCATGAAAGTGGACTTTCACAGAAGACTGGGTGAGAGGGAGTTTCAGAGGAGGTTAACTGTCAAATGCAGCTGAAGAGTCAAAGAGGAAGAAAAGTAAGGAAGACCCTTGATTTGGCAAAAGAAGATAATTATTATCTGGAGGCAGCAGAATGGAGGAGAACAGAAGTCAAAAGTCAGTTGTTCTCAGCAGTGGCCCAGAGGGGCTTCAAGAAGCACATTTGAATCACCAGTGGTTTAATTATGTCTTCTAATTATAAAGTATTTTATGACACTGAGATTCTTTAAAATTTTGTTGTTCTTACAGAGCAGATATGGCAGTGACTTTTCGTAAAACTGAATAGTAATGAATTACTTCATCACTATTTCCTGACCATAGTAGAAAGCTTGTATTATTTTATAAGATTCCATGGATTGAGTAATGGGCAGACAGATTAGAAGTATGTTTACATTTTATATTTATATTTTATCCACAGTTCACTTATGTGAAAAACCATCCACCTGCCCCAGCCCTGAAAAGCATTCCCACAGCTCTATGCCCCACTTCAAAGGCCCGGCACTCCCCAAAGTCCAGTTGCCTTTGAAGTCTTTGAAGTGGGAGAAACTGGAGTATTTGAGACAAAAAGTGCCTGTAGGTCATCTGAGTGCCAAGTCTCCATCACCACCTCTTGAGACTAAAGGCTGTTTTAAAGTATAATGGTTTTCTCCCTTTCTACTAAAGATGCACCATCCTGAGTTATTGATGCTACAAGGATAGGAGCCTAGGGTGGCAGCAGAGTTGTAGTCCATGATTTGTCAGGATGTGGACTATTCACAGGTTTTTGAAATTCCATTCAAAGCATTTTTCCAATAAGATGCAATCACTGAATCATTTGGAAGGAAACAGAGATACCTTACAGTTGTCCCCTCATTCAAGACACTCAGCTGTATTTCTCAAAGGGTTGTAGGGTTCTCAATGTGTTACTATGTAAGATGACTTTAGGTAATATATGACTGAACATCTGATTAATCAGCTTAGGTTAAGTTTGGCTGCAGTAACAAATGACCTGTAAGAAAAATCTCGGTGGCTTATAATAACAAACATTTACTTCTCATGCACATACATATAAGTCGCCAGCTGGTTTCAGCCCTGCCTCATGTTTTCTTCATTTCAGGACCAGGTTAAAGCACAGCTACTACCTCGGTCTTAAGGCAGGAAGAAAGAATCATGGCAAGTACAGAGAGTGCCTCATAAACCTTCTGCTCATACATCACTGGGTAAAGCCAGCAATATGGCCAAGCCTGACATCAACAGGACTGGAAGCAGAATTCTTTCCAGTAAAGTCAGGCCCTGTAGGGTGGAGTGCTGAATATTTTGAATAATTTAAATTGTAATATATTTGTCTAAATGCATATTATAAATATACAAAGAAATCTATGATTTCACAGATAATTTTTTTCTAAAATATTTAAGTGAAAACAAATCAATTTGAAAAGTAATTTTAATTAAATAATTTGAAGAGTAATTTTAATTAAACAATTTAATTAATTTAATTTAATGACATAAGGTTATGACCAAAATTATGATGGTGATGTACAAATGACTGGAGTTTAGAAAACAATACACAAAAATGTCAGGTGATGTCTCTTTTCCTGTCTTAGAATATATTAAACATCACTGACTCCTTATTTGCTGACTGAGAAACAAACCATGACTCAGGACTCTTATCATGCACATTGGAGAGTGTCTATTTATATTTTAGATAGATACAGATAGAGATCAAGGTGGGTGTTATGGACTACCTTGTGTCTCCCGCAAAATTCATATATGGAAGCCCTAACACTTAATGTGACTGTATTTGGAGACAGGGCCTTTAGGGAGATAATTAAGGTTACAGGAGGTCATAAGGGTGGGGCTCTAATTCAAAAGGACTAGTGCCCTTGTAAGAAGAGGAAGACACACCCGAGCTTGCTCTCTCTTCCTGAGCATGGAGAAGAGGCTTTATGAGGACACAGCAAGAAGGCGGTAGTCTACAAGCCAGGAAGAGAGGTCTCATCAGAAACTAAAGTTTCTGGCACCTTGATCTTGGTCTTCTGGCCTCCAAAACTGTGAGAACAAAATTTTCTGTTGTTGAAGCAACCCATCTGTGGTATTTTTTAATGGCAACTCAAGCAGACTAATACAGAGAGTAATATCAAATAGGCATTTGCAGAGCATCAATTATGTGCAAAAGTATTATATAGAGCCTGTAGAGGATACTGATAAATCATACACGTGCCCTATACTCAAGGAAAATTAAAGCATGTACATAAATAATGATGATGTAAGTATTGGGTTGTCGGAAAAGTCATGACGTATTTTTTGTATGTTTTTCATTGCAAAAATGTGTCATGACTTTTCCAACAACTCAATAGAAAGACAAGCACAGGTAAAACTCAATGGAAGTTTAGAATGAGAACTAGTGGAATTATGGAAAGCATCATAGCAGAGATGCCATTTTATAAAGTGGGCAGGATGTGGAGTCACAGAGGAAAACATTAGGAGGGTAGCTGGGACCAGAGTGTGAAAAATCTCAGATGCCGCAACAAAATGCACTATTGTTATCTTGTGGGCACATTGAGAACACCTCCCCCCCACACACACTCCATTTTAACTTGGAGAGTGACTGTGATCAGATTTGGAGTTTATAAGAGGATCTTGTGTCTGTGACAAGAATAAATTGGATCAGGGAGAGTTGTTTGCTAAAGGAAAGGGAAAAGAAAGGAAGGCAGGGAGGAGGGAGAGAAGGGGGCATCTAGATAGGAAACTTCACCAGTTCCGGGTGAGAGGTGAAGAGGGCTTGGCTAGGAAAGTGAGTAGGACCCCTTTGAAAAATATCCTCCACACAGAAACACACACACACACACACACACACACACACACTATTTTACCTTTCATTTCAAATGGTTCATAGACCCTTTAAAGTCTATTTGTGGATACCAGGTTAAGAAATCCTAGAAACTGGTTGACTGCTTGATTTTGTTTTGAGTGGAATTTTTTACATTAGATTATTTCCCTATGATTCTCTCTCTCTCTCTCTCTCTCCCCCTCTCTCTCTCTTACAATTTGAATAGAACCAATAGCATTCTACTGGAAGAATCTGATTAATCAAGATTTTGCCACCTCTATCCTCATATATTTCTTTATAGTTATAATTAGGCGGTGCAGAAAGAGTGACCCGCAGGATAGAGCCAGTACTTCCTCAGGAAGATGACTTCACAGAGGTCACATACACTTGCGAACAACCTAGAGAATCTCCAGTCATTGCTGATGGGGTTGAGGGTCAACTGGGTAGAGGCAGAAGCAACACTTGGTAAAGAGAGAACAGGTGAGGCCATCAACTGAGCTCAGCTCATGTATCTGGCATGTGCTGGAAAACAAAAAGAAGATGAAGAAAAAGTGAAATGACAATACAAATAATCCAGTGTCTTCCAGCAAATTAGCCCCTAGAAGGCCGAGTCCTCTCCTGCCTCCTCACTCCCACAACTGGTGAAGTGGCAACCAGAGCAGTGATCCATCAGCGCCCAAAGCCTCCAATTCATGGTGTCTCTAGATATTGTTAATCATGCTGCGAAAACCTACAGTAGCCTCTTTGGCTTCCAGTCACCCTCAATTTTGGCTACACATTAGAATCATGTAGGGATCTTGGAAGAAGAAAATATAGTTTTAAGGCCCCACACCAAACTAATTGAAACAAAACTTCTGTAGGTGGGGCCCAGACATCTGTATTTTTTCCTATCATCACAGATGATTCTACTACACAGTCAGGATGAGAAAACCAAACTAAACTCTCCACAGATGCTAAATGAGAATCAATCACTCATTCCGTTGGTTAAGGACCTGGAGTGAGTCCTGCCCAGTTCTCTGTGGGGTCACCCATCAGACCTCTGCATTTCAGTGAACTTGCAGTGTTCTTTATTTTCCACTTTTTTTTAAGTTAAGGAAAATAAGTATTTGTGCATAAGATACATATACATCTGTGTATTAGGAAGAAAATATGCCAAAATGTTAAGAGTGTTCATTTTGGGCTAGTAAGATTGTAGGTAATGTCTACCTTTTTGTTTGTATGTTACATTTTTTATAGGTATGTTTTACTGAATGTTACATTTATAGGGACCATGTATTTTTAAGCAAAAGTTAATTAAGTACTTAGTATTATTTAGGGGAAAAAAATCTAGGAATAATTTTTGACATGAATGTTTAGGGAACTCCAAAATCTAATTGTTTTAAGGAGAGTTCCCTGCCAGAAAGAAATTTTTGAGCCAAAATCCAGTGAAAAATGAGGAAAACAAAGACAGAAATAAAAGAGGACAGAGGGAGAAAACTTAAGAAAGGAAGTTATAACAGAAAATCATAGCAGTCCAGAACGGGAGGTGAGGGTGGATGGGACAGGAAGAAGACAGATTTTAAAGACCAACTCTTGAAAATATGCATGCTCTCAAACATAAAACTTTCTCCTAAATGTGCGGACTTTTCAGCTAGAGGTCAGTAGAAGTTTTGACAACCAAAACATGATGTTTGGAATCCTAAATTGGACACTGCACACAGAAAGTGAATTAATCTAGAGCCTTGAATAGCGTAGCCCATTTATCTCAATGCTTCCTTCCATTAAAACCAACCTGATGAAAAATAAAGTTCAGCACTGGTGAAGGGATTTGTTAAAGCCAAACTGGAGATGATACATGAAATTAGCTGGGGCATTTAGGGTAAATAGAACATGAATAATGGGCAGAGAAGAGAGATTTTATTTTAATCTCATTGTCATTATTTTCCTCTTTAATTATCTTATAGGTATCTGGCACATGTCTGATTGGAGGAAAAATTTTCCTATCTGAAATACATAAGCAACAAGGAAAGCTAACACTGACAGCTTTATTTTCTGAAGTTTAAATCTAAGCCATCAGCAATCCACAATCATCGCCCTGTCCAATGGCTGATTCCTTTCTCAGAGCCTTGTCCTTTTGACATGGGTGGCACAAACTCGACTTTTAACCCAGTCCAAGCAGATCTTTAGATGGCATTCTCTGTCCTTGCACAGAGGGAACGTTTGCTGATGCCGACACTTCACCTGGAAGGCAGAACATTTGCAGTTCTTGGGCACCCTTGTCCCTTGAGACTCTCTCCCTTGTCACATAGTTGTCAGAAACTGTCCCCTGCTGATGTTTGAGCTGCCAACATCTCTGCATCAGCACAGACCAGAGTAAATTGGAGCTAAGGAGCTCTCCTTGGCTCTCCTGCCTACCTCGGAGGAAATAAATACTTACTGCCCAATTAAAAGTTCCCCCATAGAGGACCCTTCCCTTGCCCTGTCCTCCCCGAAGCACACACTTTCACTCAGTGCTGGGGGTTACCAACCCCTTCAATGCCAATCCCTTTTCTGACAGCTCCCCAAATGAGTGGACTGATGGAATAAGATAAATATTTTTTTAAGTCAGAACTTTGTAGAAAGCATTTTGGGAGAAAAAAGATTATTTCAGGTATTATTTTCTTTTTTTATAATGCAGTCTAACACAGAGTTACCTCATTGCCACATATCATTATAGAAATCAGATGGGATTACAGTCTGTTTATGGTCGTCTTTGGATACAACAGAAATCCCGGGCTGCAGGACTGGAAAGGATGTTAAACATCACCCAGTTTGGCCTCCTCTATGCTTCTTAAACCCCTTTAACATTTTCCCAAACATCTGATGACCTAGCCTCCATTTAAATGCTTCATTAATGGCAAGCTTGTTATATTCCAATACAGTCCAGGTTTAGACAACTGTGGGTGCTGGAAAATCCCTCCTTCCCTGTACTTCACAATCTGGGTTAG
>NW_017731403.1:713362-714210 GCF_001890085.2 Hipposideros armiger
CAGGATCTAGGTTAGAGTCCATAACTCCTACATGTAAGGTCTGCATGTCTTCTGTTATGTTACATCACCAGAAAACAGCAGGAAATCATTCTTAATTTACCTGCTCTGTTTGTTAGAATTCTTGTATATCAGGCTTTCTTAAAGAGAGGCTCTCGAGAATTCCACTGAAGCTCTCCATCTTCACAACTCAGCTCCTTTAACTGCTGTCAGGGGGCTTAGCACAAGAACCAAACTGACTACGTCTGACATATGGGCATTTCTACTTGAATGACAGATCGTTTGTGCAGCAAGTCCCTTTATCATAAAAATGAGGTACTTGGAAAGATCGAAAGCAATTTGGGTTTAAATCATTGTTGGCTTTGTGGGCTAGGGCGAATCAGTGAATAGAAGAACATCTGCCCTCTTTAAAAATTGTACAAAGATGTCATCACTGGGCAAAAATCAAACTTCCACAAAATTGAATATTTTGGCTACAAATCCCCATACAATGATTACATTGTCTGCAAGTTGTGGCCATACATTATTAATACATTTTCAGAGAAAGGGTTTTAGTAATTGGAGGTTTTATGGATTTGACTTCAAGTGCAAATCCTTTCCAGATGTTTCAGGTTGAGTTTCTTCATTGGATGTGTTTTGGCAAGCGAGAGATGGAGTGGCCTGTGGGACTCAACAGATTAGCTAGAGTTTATTTTGGAATTCAGTTTTTTTTTTTAATTCTTGTATTGATACGATAATGTGGACTTTAAATCTAATAAATGCCATGTTTTCTTTAAGCTAACTCTGGACCCTACAGTTATCCCTTCTTGGCTGCCCTGTTCAGAATTCCCATGGTATTCAGAGTAACCAGT
>NW_017731403.1:716895-719628 GCF_001890085.2 Hipposideros armiger
CAATGGCCACAGCTGCCAGGGAGACTGGGAAATATAATCTTTATTCCAGACAGCCAAGACCCAGCTAAAATCCAAGATTCTATTATCGAGGATAAAAGGGAGAAGAGATATTTGGTAATAACAATTGATCTGTGTCAAATGTGCAATGTGTGTACTTATGAAACAGGCACCATTGTTATGTAACTTTTTTCAGATGGAGAAACTGGGCTTTGGTTTTTTGTTCAAGGGCCCTTCAGCTAGGAAGTGACCGGGGTTTGATCTAACCTGCAGTCTCTCTCTTATACTACAATTCATCCTCTTAACAAGTAAGATCGACTGCTTCTCACACAATCAAGGATCCTCAAGGTGATGACGACAAGCTCCCCAAATCCTCACTGCCATCTGACGGAAGACTATCAAGTTAGATTGCAGTCACTTAAGCCAGGCATGAAGAATAGTTTCAATCTTGCCACAATGATATGTGGAAATGGGTTTTGAAGAAAAGTATAATGTCATCTTGTCATTCCTGGGAGATGCTTAGGGATAGGCAAGAGGAAACTGGCTGGGGTGTTTTGAGGGGGACTCTTCCCCCCTGAAAAGCCCTCTGGTGAGTCTGTGATTAGAAACAAAGGGGCTTATGTATATGAAGAGAAAGAAATAATAATTGCTGTATCTGGTTAGCTTAAAGGTTTCCAGGGAAAAAGAAGTCTGACAGAGAAGTTGAAGGACTAAATGTTAGAATGGAATAGAAAAAAGAAAAAAAAAAAAGCTTTTACCAAAATGTCAGGGGGAAAAAGTAAAAAGTGCTGGGAAGTGAGGCTGTTAATAAGTGAGCACTGGATAAAGCTGGCAGCGATTCTTAAAGGGGGGCAAGTTACTGAGCTACTTTTTTTAAAAATGTGCATTTTTTTTTTATTCAGCTCATTTTTAGGTGTCCATTACAGAACATCTAATCTTACAGGCAACTAGGCTAAAGAGAAAACATTAAAGAAATCTCACTCCGATGAATTAGGCCAAGGCTGCAGCTCAAGAAAGCCCAGGAGGCTGTGTGGGTTGTTGGAAGACAGTCTCAGAAAAAGAAACCATTCCCAACCAAAGGGCAATCAATTCCCAAACCTATAGTGATGCGTTGGACTAAGGGAGGAAGGGTGGGGGTGGAGAGTGACTGCATCCAGACTTTATCAAGGTAAATGGAGAAGAAAGAACAACCTAAATCTTACCTGAAAACTAAGATCTTTGCCAGATTTTTGTTTTAAGGAGTCCTTTAAAATGGCCCTGACTTGAGTTTTCTTTTCTTGGCAGAGAAGGGAGAAAAAAATGCTAGGACTCATGGAATGATGTTCCTTGAAAGTCATGAATCTTTCAAATGACCACATGTAGGGGGTGAAGCCAGCAGCTCTGACATGGCCTGAGGGATGTAGAGTAGCCAATCCCCCACAGACCTGTCCTAGTATTTGAATGGCACTGTCCTAGTATTTGAATACCTACCTGTTCTAGACCTCCACTGGATTAACGTGTTGTTCATCCAAAGCAAATGTTGAAAGACAAACATTCCCTGGTAGATAACTGACTAGCACAAGCCTGTTTCTTTTTTTTTTTTTAATTGCAGTGGCATTGGTTTATAACATTACATAAGTTCCAGGTGTGCAATGTTATAATTTGACATCTGTATATACTAAATCGTGCTCATCACCAAAAGTCTAGTTTTTATCTGTCACCACACATTTGACTCCCTTTACCTATTTCGTCCTCCCTCCACCCCGCTTCCTCTCTGGTAGCCAATCTGTTGTCTGCCTCTAAGTTTGTTTTTGCTTTTTTGTTTGTAATATTTTGTTTTTATTTTTGCTAATAGAGGACTAGAAAGGCCTGCAGTTGGGTGAGTTGGCCTGCTTGGAACTTTACAGAGGGGTAGGGAAAAAGGAGGGGAAGGGGAGAGGGTAGTTAAAAGAAGAAGCATTGGGCACTTGAGATGCGAGGGATGGAGTGAGGATGGGATCAGTTATAAATGGGAAGCTGTGGGGGCTCCTGAAGTTTTCCTGCTTCTCCCTCACAAGTTCTACCAGGGTCAGACCTGTTGTTATCGAAGGGTTCTTATTCTTCAAGCCCACTGGTGAATTCACCTTGGAGTATATGTCTCCAGATGAGACACCTCACTTTCTTCTAATTATTAAAACAATACAATAATAGCACAATCATTAAGCATTGGTTCTTTACTTGGGGGAGAATTTATAATCAAACTTTTCTGAGAAAATTATGAAAACTATGCTTCCACTTCTCAAACAAATGAATTTTATGTACAGCCACACAAAATATTATATTTTTTCTCTTGATTTATGGACACCATGGGAGCACATCTTTGGATTTCATACAAAACATGGTTTCCTGGTTTAAATGTTTCTATTTATTTTGTAATAACCCTAACATAAAGATTTTATTTTTGTACATTTCATCTATTTTCCAAATACATGCAAAATTGTATTTGTGCAATCATAATCTATCTACATACAATTTATATGTTCTATTTTATAAAATCTAACATTATCTTGCAAATATTTTCCTATGTTACTATATAGTCCTCATCATTATAAATGTGAGTGGATGCATAATATTATATTGAACTGTTGCAGCATAATTTTCTCAACTGTTCCTGAATAATTAGGTGTTTAAAATGGCTTCTAATTTTGTAGTATAGATAATGTTGCATTTGATATCTTTAAACATTTATCTTGCTTCTGCTGAATGTTTCCTTTACAC